>NW_011501815.1:0-7569 GCF_000495115.2 Populus euphratica
TCAGATTAAAGCTTTTTCCTTTTTCATTAAAAGATAAAGCTAAAACATGGTTACAGAATTTGAGGCCAGGATCCATTCGTGTTTGGGATGAACTGCAACAACAGTTTTTAAAGAAGTTTTTCCCATCTCACAAAACAAACTCTTTCAAAAGAAAAATCACCACTTTCACTCAAAAAGTAGGAGAAACATTTTACCAATGTTGGGATAGGTATCGAGACTTCCTTAATACTTGCCCTCATCATGGTTTTGGAACATGCAAATTGGTTTCATATTTTTATGAAAGGTTAACACCTAGAGATAGGCAGATGGTTGAATTGATGTGCAATGAAACTTTTGAAGATAAAAACCTTGATGAAGCAATGGAGTACTTAGACTTGTTAGCTAAAAATGCTCAAAATTGGGACACCGCGGGTACTTATATGGCACCGAGTAAAACTCAACCTCATTCATCTAGTGGAGGTATATACAACCTTAGGGGAGATCATGACCTCCAAGCCAAGTTTGCATCTTTAGCTAGAAAAGTCGAGGAGTAGAATTAAAAAAGAGTGGTCAATTAAAATTTGTTGAAAATATTATGTGTCAAATATGTGAAACAAATGAACACTCAACCAGTAACTGTCCAACCTTGCCTTCTTTTAAGGAATGTCTCCATGAACAAGCTCATGCTTTAAATAGTTTTCAAAGGGCTAACCACAACCCATACTCCCAAACATATAACCCTGGTTGAAGAAATCACCCAAATTTCAGTTGGAAGAGTGATAATAACAATGTACCAACTTCACAACCATCGTTTCAAGCACACCACAATTTTCAAAATTCTTATGGATATGCACCTCCTAGAAGAAATCTTGAGGAAACATTGCATGCATTCATTGAAAAGCAAGATACAATCAATACTCAACTTGCTCAAAACATGATAGATTTTAAAGATACTCTTGCAAAATTGACATCTACACTCAGTTTCCAAGAGAAAGGTAAGTTTCCATCTCAACCACAATAAAATCCCAAGGGGCAATACAATGCAAATGCAAGTAGTTCCGGAAGCCACCACATGGATCAAGTCAAATTAGTCACTACTCTTTGGAGTGGTAAGGTTATTGAAAAATCCACTCTTGAACCTTGTGAGAAAGATGATGAGTCAATCTCCAAGGGTAAGGAAGGGGTTGAATTTGAAAATTGCAAAGAAACGATTGATTCCCCGCCAGCACTTCCATTTCCTCATGCCATGACCAAATAAAGCAAAGTTGACACGACGAAAAGATTGATGTCTTCTCCCAAGTGCAGGAGTGTTGAAGTAATAAATAACCCGGCAAGACTGGGGTCGAACCACAGGGAGGTAAATTGTACAAATTATATACAACAATTATAAACAATAACAATAGTAACAATAACAACAACAATAATATTAGTAGCAATAATAATAATAATACTAATAATAATAATAATAATAATAATAATAATAATAATAATAAAGAAAAAGAAGGGGAAGAAGAAGAAGAAGATGAGAACTTTGAGATGGAATATTAATGTAACGATTAAACAATGATAATAATAGTAGTAGTAATAATAATAATAATAGTAATAGTAATAATAATAATAAAGAAAAAAGAAGAAGAAGAAGAAGTTGATCAGAATTTTGAGATAAAATATTAACGTGAGGATTAAACAATGATAAAAACAAATGTCACGGTTAGAGGTTGCACTAATGGTATGCCAAATAAGTATAGTATAAACTCTTATTATTCAATTGGAAACCACACACAAAGGAGGTTCCAATCAGATTATATATTGTTAACATGATTACATTAGTCATCTTATTCAATTAATGCTAATACTTGTAAATCTCATCAAGCATTCATGATTATAACTTATGTTAACAACAAATCAAGTTCCTTTCATAGCTCAGGTGTCGGTTATACCATACTGTATGAACTATGGGTGTCAGTTATACCATACTGTATGAACTATGAAAGTGCCAAGCATTTGTTGTACCAAGTGTTATACAACATAAATCAAGATTAATCATTTAACAAGCAAAGTATTAAAGAGTGAACAAGATAACAAATACAAAACATGTTAGTATCAAACATTAAAGTCCATATTAAGTTTACATTATACTTATTCTTACACCATTAGTGTAACCTTTTCACCTTGACATAACTAACTTAGCTAGACATAATGAAAGAAAGCAAAATAGATAAACAAAATAAGAACATATTTTCACCTTGACATAATAAACTTAGCTAAACATAATGAAAGAAAGGAAAATAAATAAACAAAATAAGAACATAAATAAGATAAAAGTTAGCTAAGTAAATGAAAGACATAAACTTGATATTAATGAAAGCAAAGCATAAACATTACAAAAAATACAAAGAGAGAAAGGAAGAGCATGATCTTGATCTGAAAACCAAGATGCCTAAATGCATGGCAAATGCCTCCTTTTATAGGCCAAAATTGGGAACTATTGATTTGATGACTAATTGATAAGTGGGTGGCCAACTTTTGACTTGGTGACAATCCTTATCTTCTCTTGTCTGCCCAAAACGTCATTGATAACGTCAAAACTGGAGCCAGTTGCAAACATGAAAGTTGTAGGCATTGCCCAAAATATCATTGATAACGTCAAAATTAGAGCCACTTGAAAACATGAAAGTTGTAGGAAATTGTCTCAGCTTTCTTGTGTAAAAAAATCTAGCTCATTTGGACTTCTAGAACTCCAGATATGGGCCAAATACTGAACAGTGCTCGGGCTGGAAGACAGATTTGGCCTTCTTAAATCTTAGGCTCATATGAAAGTTGTAGGCCTATGTCTTACCTTTCCATCCATATATATTATACCTAAATCTGAGATCTACAGTTCCATATATGACCTAATTATCGAACAGTGTTCCGGTTTGGATTGCACCGACATCTCTTTTCTATGTTTGACCATCTCTTTATCCATGCAATTTAAGTTCTTCAAGTCATCAATCAATCCTTTCATTTATATGATAGGCCTGCATTTAAAATGAACATTTACCACAAATTAAAGGTATCTTATATTATTAGATATATTATTATAAAACATGCTTTGGTTAAGGAGTTATTGATACTTCAAGTGCAAAATGATGATATAAAACCATGATAAAAATGCACTTTTAAGTACTAATCACACCCCAACAAATTCGACATCTAACATCACACCAATCGATGATTACTTTCCTAACGAATCCTTACTTTCTCTTAGTCTAATGCCTTGGTATGATAAAAATATCAATTTTCTTGCTTTAGGAGATTTGCCAACTGATTGGAGTACCCAAGACAAAGAAAAGTTTTTAAACGAAGTGAAAAACTTTTATTATGATGACTCTAACTTATTCAAATATTGTCTTGATCAAATATTTTAAAGATTCATTCCCGACATTAAGGTAAGTAGTGTCATTAAACTTTGTCATTTTGAATCATGTGGAAGTTATTTCTCGTCAAAAAAGACAGTTACAAAAATCTTTCAAAATGGATTTTATTGGCCCACCATGTTTAAAGACACTTGCATTCTGCAAAAGTTGTGAAAATTGTCAAAAAGTTGATACTGGTTAAAAAATTTTGTTTTATAATTCTCAACTCTATGTATTTTCTAGAGAGCTAAGATCAAGATGGAGCAATCCTTATGGGCCTGTGATATTGAGAATTCAATGAATGACATTGTTTTTAAGGAAAATAGACATCGTTTGAAAGCTTACTTTGATAATTTTCCTAGTGAAAATGAATCAACTGGTTTAAATGATCTTGTAGATAAAGGTTGATTATTTTGTTTTTCTCACATTCTTTTGTGTTTCTTTTTGAGTGATTTTTGCTAGTTTCTCTCATCTCGGTCAAATGGCAGACAACGGTACTCCGTGACTTAAGTCGATTCTTTCAGTTTCCCACAATAACTGATATCTGTGTATATATTTATGCAATCCTAGTGGAGATGTGCATCGTGCAATTCATGATTTATGACCACTATTTTATAAAGAACATGCTCGACTTAGTCTTGGGAATCTGACTAAAAAAGACCCCATTTGCCAATTTTTAAGAAAACTGGATGGGAAGCCTATCCCCGACCCATAGAGGGCGTTTAAGCCGTTCTTGGATGTAAAACCAAGGGAAGAAGTGACCCACAATCACAACTACCTGTACATACACATGCTTTTTCAAAAATAAAT
The DNA here is from genome assembly GCF_000495115.2 of Populus euphratica. Taxonomy (NCBI): domain Eukaryota; kingdom Viridiplantae; phylum Streptophyta; class Magnoliopsida; order Malpighiales; family Salicaceae; genus Populus; species Populus euphratica. The sequence continues at coordinate 4,188 of NW_011501815.1, forward strand.
AAATAAATAAAGAGAGAGAGAGAGTGTGTGAGACTCCAACTAGCCTGCACATAGGTGGTATGATTGTCCTTTTTAATTTCTCATCTATAAAATCCTCTTTTCCTTCCTTTCATTTCTACTCAACCCATACATTCAACAAATATAGAAGTGTGTAGAAATGGCAAGTTCATCATTGGAAAAACAATTGGAGAGGAACTTCAGGTCTCCACAATGTCAACTCGAATGAATGCAATGTTTAACCATGCTGATGCCTTTATTGCTTTACCAGGTGGTCTAGGCACATTGGAAGAGATCTTTCATATTTCCTCTTGGGCCCAACTGCACATTCACCATAAACCCATAGGTTTGTTAAATGTTAATTGTTATTATGATAAGTTGTTGTCTTTTCTTAATCATGCTGTGGAACAGGAATTTCTAACATCTTCTGTACGACAAATCATAATCTCTGCCACTACTGCTAAACAATTGATTAACCAACTACAATCTTTCATTCCTGTGATTGATCCCTCTATGAGTCGCATAAATTGGTCATCTAAGGAAAGCCGTAAAAAGCTTAAATTCGATTTGAGCCTTCATTTGTGAATCTTTGTGTCTTTTGGTTTTATTATTGTGTTTTGTTGTTTCTTATATTTGTTTCAGTGTGTTTTAGGTTTATCAGTGTTCGTTATTTCAGGTGATATCTTCTATACTCTATCTTTCTAACTTAGAACATTGAGGACAATGTCTCATTTTGTTTGGGGGGAAAGGGTAGTAGCTAAAAAAAAAAAACCTAAATGTGTTTTCTATTTCATAAAGCATGTGCAAAATTGTTGTTACTATGATGGCAGAGTAAAGGAGATCTTTTTACGACTCTAGAGACGCATCTTAGTAACCATTCTTAATAAGGTCTATCATAATACTTTTTGAAATATTCAGGTTTACAAACTCTCGCATTACTATCACTTAATTCTGCTCATATGCTCATTTAACATGTATTTTTAAACCTTAATTTACACACACACACTTTAACATATGATTATGGGTTGCATAATGGATTATTACATTATTTATGTTCTTTCGTTAAAGGTAACAACTAAGGAAAAAGGATAATATATAATTTTAAAAAAGAATAAAAAAAAAGGATGATAATAAAAATATAGATAACTTTGGTTTTGTAGCCTCCCTAACCTAAGCAATTAAGTCTAAAGGGGTGTTTTAACACCTAATACCCTAAAGTCAACTGACTTGAGAGCTATTGGCCCAACGCTTGCTACATGGGTTGAGGAGAAAAGCTTAAGGGAATCAAACATTGCACTATCTACATATTAATATCTGCGACCCGAGTTACTAAGCTCATAGGGGTGTCTCAACACCTAATGCCCTAAGACTAACTGGTCTGGGAGTCATTAGCTGAAAGCTCATTACATGGGTTAAAGATGCATGGTGTTTTAAGTTATATATATATATATATATATATATATATATTAAAAAAAGAAAAAAAAGAATAAAATAATAATCCCAACACAAGGAAGTTAACCTTAAACATTAGAACAAAAAATTTTGTTTTCTTCCAAGAAAAGCCCCATAATTATCTGTTGATATATTGAGCACAAAAGAAAGCTTTATTAATATCTTGTTAAGAGGTATTGAGTAGATATATAAATTTAATGAGAGTTTGTTTATTTGGATAGAATAATGGAAATTGAATTATGAATACCTTGCTTTGTAGAATTTACAAATTATTTTTCTATTTGAACGTTGTGATTACTAGGGACTAGTAATAAGCTGGTTGGGGGCTGTGATTAGTATTTAAAAGAGCATTTTTATTAAGGTTTTATATCATCATTTATAATAACTCTTTAACTAAAGCATGATTTATAATAACGTATCTAATAATATAAGATACCTTTAATTTGTGGTAAATGTTCATTTTAAATGTAGGCCTATCACATAAATACAAGTATTGATTGGTGAATTTAAAAACTGAAATTGAAAGGACAAAGAGATGGCCAAACTTAGAAAAGAGATGTCGTTGCAGCCCAAACCAAAACACTGTTTGGTAATTGGGTCATACCTGGAGCTATAGATCTCAGATTTAGGTCTACTTTATATGGATGAAAAGGTAAGATATAGGCCTACAACTTTCATATGGAGCCTAAGATCTAAAAAGGCCATTTTTAAGTCCAAATTATAGCAACAACAAAGAAGTCTGAATCTGTCTTCCAACTCGAGTACTGTTCAGTGTTTGACCCATATATGGAGTTTAAGAAGTCCAAATGAGCTGAATTTTTTACAAAAGAAAGCTGAGATAATTTCCTACAACTTTCATGTTTCAACTAGCTCTAATTTTGACGTTATCAATGACGTTTTGGGCAGACAAGAGAAGATAAGGATTGTCACCAAGTCAAGAGTTGGTCACCCACTCATCAATTAGTCATCAAATCAATAGTTCCTAATTTTGGCTTATAAAAGGAGGCATTTGCCATTCATTTAGGCATCTTGGTTTTCAAATCAAGATCATGCTCTTGCTTTCTCTCTTTGTATTTTTTGTAATGTTTATGCTTTGCTTTCATTAATATCAAGTTTATGCCTTTCATTTCCTTTCCTTTACTTAGTTAACTTTTATCTTATTTATGTTCTTATTTTGTTTATTTATTTTTCTTTCTTTCATTATGTCTAGCTAAGTTTATTATGTCAAGGTGAAAAGGTTACACTAATGCATTTACTTAGTTAACTTTTATTTTATTTATGGTCTTATTTTGTTTATTTATTTTTCTTTCTTTCATTATGTCTAGCTAAGTTTATTATGTCAAGGTGAAAAGGTTACACTAATAGTGTAAGAATAATTATAGTGTAAACTTAATATGGACTTTAATGTTTGATACTAACATGTTTTGTATTTGTTATCTTGTTCACTCTTTAATACTTTACTTGTTATATGACTAATCTTGATTTATGTTGTATAAAACTTGGTACAACAAAAGCTTGGCACTTTCATAGCCCATACTGTATGGTATAACCGACACCTTAGCTATGAAAGGAACTTGATTTGTTGTTAACATAAGTTATAATCATGAATGCTTGACGAGATTTACAAGTATTAGCATTAATCAAATAAGATGACTAATGTAATCATGTTAATAATCTATAATTAGATTGGAACCTCCTTTATGTGTGGTTTCCAATTGAATAATAAGAGTTTATACTATACTTGTTTGACATACCATTAGTGGATCCTCTAACCTTGATATTTGTTATTATCATTGTTTAACTTACATTAATATTCAATCTCAAAGTTCTCATATTCTTCTTCTTCTTCTTCTTCTTCTTCTTTTTCTTTATTATTGTTATTATTATTATTATTATTATTATTATTATTATTATTATTATTATCATTATTATT
>NW_011501815.1:7646-9164 GCF_000495115.2 Populus euphratica
GCTATTATTATTATTGTTGTTGTTATTGTTACTATTGTTGTTGTTTATAATTGTTATCTATAATTTGTACAATTAACCTCTCTGTGGTTCGACCCTAGTTGTCGGGTTATTTATTACTTCGACACTTCTGTACTTGGAAAAAGACATCAATATTTTAGTCGTGTCATGGTCACATATTGAGTTGGTGACAATTCTTATCTTCTTATCTGCATAAAATATCATTGATAACATCAAAATTGAAACCACTTATACCATGAAAGTTCTAGAAAATTGTCTCAGCTTTTCCGGAAAAAAAAAGAAAGTCATTTGGACTTCTAGAACTCAAGACATGGGTTAAATACTGAACAATGTCTGAGCTGTATGACAAATTTGGACTTCTTCATTGTTGCTACAATTTGGATTTGAAAATGACCTTTTTAAAACCATAAGTTCTAGAAAATTGTCTCAGCTTTCCAGGAAAAAAAAGAAGGTCATTTGAACTTCTACAACTCAAGACATGGGTTAAACATTGAATAATGTCTGGGCTGTAGGACAAATTCAGACTTCTTCATTGTTGCTACAATTTGTATTTGAAAATAGCCTTTTTAAAACCAGACCTCACATGAAAGTTATAGTCCTATATCTTACCTTTCCATCCATGTAAAGTATATTTAAATCCCAGATCTACAGCTCCAGATATGACTCAATTACCGAACAGTGTTCTAGTTTGGAGTACATTAGCATTTCTTTTCTAAGTTTGGCCATCTCCTTGTCCTTTTAATTTCAGTACTTAAACTCATCAATCAATCATTTTATTTATGTGATAGGCCTACATTTAAGATAAACATTTTCCATAAATTAAAAGTGTCTTATATTATTAGATATGTTATTATAAAACATGTTTGAGTTAGGGAGTTACTGATACTTCAAGTGCAAAATGATGATATAAAACTGTGATAAAAATACACTTTTAAGTACTAATTAGATATCATGCACTAGCCACCTAAACTAGAGAGAATTGATCAAATTCTCAAGACCAAAAGATTAACTGATTATTTAATAAATAAGTCTTACCTCTAAGCTACTTGGATTTACTGAGACAATATTAGTGGCATGATTAATACTTAAATGTGCATTTTTATCAAGGTTTTATATCATCATTTTGCACTTGAAGTATCAATAACTCCTTAACTAAAGCATGTTTTATAATAATATATCTAATAATATAAGATACCTTTAATTTATGGTAAATGTTCATTTCAAATGCAGGCCTATGTTTTATAATAATATATTTAACAATATAAGATACCTTTAATTTTTGGTAAATGTCTATTTTAAATGTAGGCCTATCGCATAAATGAAAGGATTTATTGATGAATTTAAGAACTGAAATTGAAAGGATAAAGAGATGGCCAAACTTAGAAAAGAGATGTCGGTGCAATCCAAACCAGAACACTGTTTATTGTGTCTAGCTAAGTTTATTATGTCAAGGTGAAAAGGTTACACTAATGGTGTAAGAATAAGTATAGTATAAACTTA
>NW_011501815.1:9198-18618 GCF_000495115.2 Populus euphratica
AGTTCCAATTTATATGAATGGAAAGGTAAGACATAGGCCTAAAACTTTCAAATGGAGCCCAAGATCTAAAAAGGCCATTTTCAAGTCCCAATTGTTACAACAACAAAAAAGCCCGAATTTGTCCTCCAGCCCGAGCACAGTTCAGTATTTTGGCCATATCTGAAGTTCTAGAAGTCAAAATGAGATGAATGTTTTACATAAGAAATATGAGACAATTTTATACAACTTTCATGTTTTCGAGGGGCTCCAATTTTGACGTTATCAATGACGTTTTGGCCAGACAAGAGAAGATAAGGATTGTCACTAAGTCAAGAGTTGACCACCCACTCATCAATTAGTCATCAAATCAATAGTTCCCAATTTTGGCCTATAAAAAAAGGTCTTTGCCATGCATTTAGGCATCTTGATTTCCAGATCAAGATCATGCTCTTCCTTTCTCTCTTTGTATTTTTTGTAATGTTTATGATTTGCTTTCATTAATATCAAGTTTATGCCTTTCATTTCCTTTCCTTTACTTAGTTAACTTTTATGTTCTTATTTTGTTTATCTATTTTGCTTTCTTTCATTATGTCTAGCTAAGTTAATTATGTCAAGGTGAAAAGGTTACACTAATGGTGTAAGAATAAGTATAATGTAAACTTAATATGGACTGTCTAACTAAGTTTATTATGTCAAGGTGGAAAGGTTACACTAATGGTGTAAGAATAAGTATAGTGTAAACTTAATATGGACTTTAATGTTTGATACTAACATGTTTTATATTTGTTATCTTGTTCACTCTTTAATACTTTACTTGTTAAATGACTAATCTTGATTTATGTTGTATAACACTTGGTACAACAAATGCTTGGCACTTTCATAGCCCATAATGTATGGTATAACCGACACCTGAGCTATGAAAGGAACTTGATTTATTGTTAACATAAGTTATAATCATGAATGCTTGACGAGATTTACAAGTATTAGCATTAATTGAATAAGATGACTAATGTAATCATGTTAACAATATATAATCTGATTGGAACCTCCTTTGTGTGTGGTTTCCAATTCAATAATAACATGTTAACAATATATAATCTAATTGGAACCTCCTATATATGTGGTTTCCAATTGAATAATAAGAGTTTATACTATACTTGTTTGACATACCATTAGTGGATCCTCTAACCTTGACATTGTTTGTTATCATTGTTTAATCCTTACGTTAATATTTCATCTCAAAGTTCTTATCTTCTTCTTCTTCTTCTCCTTCTTTTCCTTTTTCTTTATTATTATTACTACTACTACTACTACTATTATTGTTATTATTATTATTGTTATTACTATTATTATTGTTGTTGTTGTTATTATTATTATTGTTGTATTATTGTTATTTATAATTTGTACAATTAACTTCCCTATGGTTCGACCCCGGTCTTGCCGGGTTATTTATTACTTCGACACTTCTGCACTTGGGAGAGGACATTAATCTTTTAGTCGTGTCATGGCGCCATTTATAAGAAACTAATAAAAAAACCATAGATTATTATTTCAATTGTTGGGTTATTGACATCCCTATCACTATCAAAGGTAAATCATCAAAGCATTATTAAAACAAGATGTGTCAAGGACGTTGCTATGATTACTAGCACACTTGCTCTATCAGTGTGCTAACAATTCTTCATTACCTAGCAAAGTCCAAATAGTAATTTGATAGCTTTAATTCCTAAGAAAACCTTATTCTACTTTCATAGCTCGTTTTAGCTCTGAAAAATCCTAAGCTCTGTGATTACTATATTCAGATAGAGTTATTTTACTCTAATAACTCAAAGATCTTTTACTCTGTGAGTCAAATATATTTTATCCTAATGAGTCAGAGATATTTAACTTACACTATAACCTTTTCTTTTTCAAAAAAACAGAAAAGCCTCATGGGTTATAAAAGGGGCAAGAATATCTCATAAAGGTAGGTTTTGAATCTTTATTCTCTATATTATATTTATTTTTAGAGTCTTTTTCTAAAATATAATAATTATTTTTTTCTAAAAAAGATACTTATTTAAACATTGAAGAATCCTTAAATTTATCAAATGAGTTCTTTTACAAATATCATCCACTAACCACCTAAATTAGAGAGAATGGATAAAATTGTCAAAACTAAAAGATTAACCAATTATCTAAGAAATAAGGCTTACCTTCAAGCTACTTGGATTTATTGAGACAATATTAGTGGCGCCATTTATAAAAAACTAATAAAAAAATGATTGATTATAATTTCAATAGTTGGGTTATTGACATCCTAAACACTATCAAAGATAAATCATCAAAGCACTATTGAAACAAGATGTGTCAAAGACTTTGCTATAGTTACTAGCACACTTGCTCTATCAATGTGCTAACAATTCTTCATTACTAGTAAAGTCTAGATAGTAATTTGATAGCTTTAATTCATAGGAAAACTTTATTCTACTTTTATGTGGGCTTAGTAAGACAAGAAAATCTAGGTTATGCATATGTCCATTCCACGAGCGTAGTTGGAGCCTTGAGATTTTAGAAAGTTTTTAATAAATACAAATGAAGTATCAATTCAAACTACATCATTAGAGAAGTCTATTCATCCACCAATTGGAAGACATTTGCTAGAGAAACTCTATTATTTCTCTTTTTAGGCCTAAGACTATGATCTCAGTAGAAGCATCATAAAATTGATTATACTTCTAATGTGATTGCACATTTACATTGGAAGAAATCAATGTCTCCCTAGTGCTATGACATAATTTATCTTGGAAAGGATTGACATGGTCTTTCTAATGTAATCGCACATCTCTTCAAGGATGGGATAGAAACTACCTTAAAAATAGGGATGGATACAATCTCTCCTAGGCACCAGCCCCCCATCCTTCTTAGGATGAGATGAATTCACTCTTTTTAGTACGCTTACACATTTACTTTGTAAGGAATGAATATCTCCCTAGTTCTATGACATAGTTTACTTTGGAAGGGATTCACGTGGTCCTCCTAGTGCAAGTATGCATCTCTTTAATGATGGGTTAAACACTACCTTATCAATAAGGACAAATATGGTCTCCTTAAGGCACTAACCCATCAACCTTCCAAGGATGAGATTGATTCACTCTCCCCAGTACGATGACATATTTAATTTAGAATGAATCAGTGTCTTTATAATACTATGACATGATTTATCTTAGAAGGGATTAACATGGTCTCCTTAGTGCAGTTACACATCTCTCCAAGAACAGGATAGACTCTACCCTAGCAACGAGGATTGATTCACTCTTCTTAGTGCTATTATACATTTACTTTGAAAGAAATCAATGTCTATTTAATGTTAGACATAATTTATCTTAAAAGGGATAAACATGGTCTTCCTAGAGTAATCACATATTTCTCCAAGGGTGGAATAAAGAATTTCTTAACAACAAGGATTAATACATTCTCCCTATGACACTACCACTTCAACCTTTCAAGGATGCTATGAAATCACTCTTCCTAGTTTGATTGCATATTTAATTTGGAAGGAATCAATGTCTTTCTAGTGTTATAACATAATTTACCGTGAAAAGAGTTGACATAGTCTCCTTAGTGCAATCGTACATTTCTCCAAGGATGGGATAAACATTACTTCAACAACGGAGATGGTATATATTCTCCCTTGGGCACAAACCCCTCAACCTTTTAAGGATATGATGAATTCACTCTTCTTAATGCGATTACACATATTACTTTGGAAGGAATCATTATCTCCCTAGTTTTATGGCATAATCTTGGGAGGTTTTGACATAGTCTACCCAATGCAATCACACATCTCTTCAAGGATAGGATGGACCTCACCATAACAACAAGAATGGACTTTTTTCACCCAACATATTTACTCTCTCCAAAGATAAGACAAACAAGGCTTCTTAACAGTCCACTATAGATACATCCAGAACTACAAGAAAGACATCTTCTTAGTTCTAGGAAGGAGGCAAAACCCTTTTAGACCTTATTAAGAATAGACAACTCAAAGCTTAAAAATGAGAAATATTCAACTAAGTATAAGTGTTGGATCCAAAAATATTCAACTAAGTATGGGTATTGGACCCAAATAAAATCACTATATAAGGGCTTTATATCCATGCAAACTAGCATTGAGATGAATGAACTCTATAAAAGAGAATTTCTATTAAATAAAATATGTCACAACGGTTAACTTTATAGGGCTGAGATATGTACACACACACACACACACACACACAAACATAAAGAGGGGCTTAATAATATAGCCTAGGCTCCTTAGCTAGGTACTCCCCAAGCTATACAACAACAACCCTAATTAGGAACAAGTCTGTAAAGTCAAGAGTCGGGATGGGATGAAAGGTTGCAATGAAATCCATTTACATTCTTCTTGAGAGATTTAAGAAATACAAGTTGGACATGACAAGAAATATCTTGTTGATTAGTACTTAAAAGTGCATTTTTACCAATGTTTTATAACATTAGTTTGCACTTAAAGTATCAATAACTCCTTAACTAAAACATGTTTTATAATAACATATTTAATAATATAAGATACCTTTAATTTATGGTAAATGCTCATTTTAAATGCAGGCCTATCACATAAATAAATGGATTGATTGATGAGTTTAAGAACTGAAATTAAAAGTATAAAGAGATGACCAAACTTAGAAAAAAGATGCTTGTGCAGTTCAAACTGGAACATTGTTCAGTAATTTGATCATATCTAGAGCTGTAGATCTTAGATTTAGGTCTACTTTATAAGGATGAAAAGGTAAGACATGCCTATAACTTTCATGGAGCCTAAGATTTAAAAAAGCCATTTTCAAGTCCAAATTATAGCAATAACAAACAAGTCTGAATTTGTCCTGCAGCCCGAACACTGTTTAGTGTTTAGCCCATATCTAGAATTCTATAAGTCCAAATGACTTCCATTGTTTTTTCTGGAAAGCTAAGACAATTTTCTACAACTTTCATATTTTCAAATGGATCCAATTCTGATGTTATCAATGATGTTTTGGACAGACAAGAGAAGATAAAGATTGTCACCAAGTCAAGAGTTGACCATCCACTCATCAATTAGTCATCAAATCAATAGTTTCTAATTTTGGCCTATAAAAGGAGGCATGTTTCATGTATTTAGGCATCTTGGCTTCTAGATCAAGATTATGTTTTTGTTTTTCCTCATTGTAGCTTTGAATTGCTTATGTTTTGCTTTCATTAATATTAAGTTTATGCCTTTTATTTCCTTTCCTTTACTTAGTTAACTTTTATCTTATTTATGTTCTTATTTTGTTTATTTATTTTCTTTCTTTTATTATGTCTAGTTAAGTTTATTATGTCAAGGTGAAAAGGTTATACTAATGGTATAAGAATAAGTATAGTGTAAACTTAACATGGACTTTAATGTTTGATACTAACATGTTTTATATATATTATCTTGTTCACTCGTTAATACGTTGCTTGTTAAATGACTAATTTAGATTTATGTTGTATAACACTTGCTACAACAAATACTTGAGACTTTTATAGCGCATACTGTATCGTATAATCGATACCTGAGCCATGAAAGGAACTTGATTTCTCGTTAATATAAGTTATAATCATGCATGTCTGACAACATTTATAAATATTAGCATTATTCGAATAAGATGACTAATGTAATCATGTTAATAATTTATAATATGATTGGAACCTTCTTTGTGTGTGGTTTCCAATTGAATAATAAGAGTTTATACTATACTTGTTTGACATACCATTAATGGATCCTCTAACCTTGATATTTGTTGTTATTATTATTTAATTCTTATATTGATCTTCCATCTCAAAGTTCTCATCAACTTCTTCTTCTTCTTCTTCTTCTATTACTATTAGTATTAGTATTATTATTATTATTACTACTGGTATTACTATTACTATTACTATTGTTGTTGTTGTTGTTGTTGTATTATTATCATCTATAATTTATATAATTAACCTCCCTATGGTTTGACCCTGGTCTTGTTAGGTTATTTATTACTTTGACACTCCTGCACTTGGAAGAAGATATTAATCTTTTGGTTGTGTCAACTACTATTACTATTATTATTACTATTAATGTTGTTATTGTTGTTGTTGTTGTTGTTATTTATAATTTATACAATTAACCTTGATATTTGTTATTATTATTATTTAATCCTTACATTAATCTTCTATCTCAAAGATCTTATCATCTTATTCTTCTTCTTCTTCTTTTTCTTCTTCTATTACTATTACTATTACTATTACTATTACTATATTATTATTATTATTATTATTATTCTTGTTGTTGTTGTTGTTTATAATTTATACAATTAACCTTCCTATGGTTTGACCCTAGTCTTGCCGGGTTATTTATTACTTTGATACTCCTATACTTAGAAGAAGACATCAATTTTTTGATCGTGTCACTTATCTCTCATCATCTTAATTAAAGCCATTAACATAGTCTACGAACGCTAGGCTTCCTTTTTAGTAGTAGCAAGCTTAACCCGCGCAGTAGCAAGCTTAACCTACAAATTAATTTAGTCCTTAACCTATAATTCTATCATATTCAGCCAATTTTGAATTAATATTCCAAGATTTTTTTCAATTAAGTCCTGATAACATTTAAAATTATCCTTCAATACTGATGTCTTTTGCACTTCAGTACATTAATTTGTGCAATTTTGATTAAATTGACCTCAAATTCTAATTTTTGTCTTCAATTAAACCCCTAATCTAATCAATTAGATACTTAAAATTCAACACCTATTCCATTTTGATCATTGGTCTTTAATTCTATAAACTTTGGTCAAAATGACTCCAAATATGAATTGTTTACACCCCGGATTGAATTAATTGGGTTCTTAAATATCAATGCCTCTTTCATTTTGGTCTATGGTGTTATAATTCTTTCAATTTCGACCAAATTAACTCTAAATATCAATTTTTCTCTTCAATTAAGTTCTTGGTCAAATTAATTGGAATTCTAAAGCTTTCCATCTTTTTCATTTTTGTCATTGACTTACAAGTTTAGCTAATTTTCTCGATAATTATAATTTTTCATCTCAGTTAGACCCCCGATTGAATTAATTGGACTCCTAAATTTTGCTATTTTTTCTTTATTTTGATCCATGATTTTTCAATTCTTCAAATTATGAACAGTGTCAACCTTTTATTCTAAATTTATTCATTTAAACCCTAAATTACATGTCCATATGACGTTTTTTTACCGACTACAAATTAAATTCTTGCTTGATTGCAACTTGAAATTGTGTTTTTTTTAAATGTTTTTCTGAAAAATGATTTTTCAAAATGTTTTCTTTAAAAATAATTTTGAAGATATTTTTTAAGACCTTTTAGGGTGTTAAATATTGAATTATGACAAGTTGCATCCTAAAATCGTCAAGGTACATAGAAGCAATGATAATTAGCAGTAATAACCAATGTAGATTATGCCAACCTTTGGAATGCCAGGATAGCATGAATGTTTGAAGAGAGGAGAGCATTAATATTCGAATAGCAGCATCCTATTATTGATGTTGACATCTATGTATGTATGTATGTATATGGACTAGTAAATGCATATAATGCAACGCACTGTTGCAATATTATAAGATGGTATATGATCCTTATGCACCAAAATATAATAAATTCATTTGTATTGTTTTTTATCATTAATAAATATCATTTTTACTTAGCTTGCATATTGGTATCTGTTTTGCTTATATATTATGTAGGAGAGTTGCTATTGCAGTTCATGATGTAATCGGTGATGGTGTACTTGCCATTGCCACTAATTAGTTTGCATCTTATCATTCTAGACATGACTTAATTAAAGAAGCTTCACATTTTTTTTTCATGATTTTTGATGAACCGTATACATCAAAAAAGGTGCATGTATGGTTCCTAAAAAATAAAATTTGATCCTAATTAACTGACTTTATTGAGAAAGTTTACTTTTTTAGGTTAAGATACTAATAATGAGATCTCGAATCAACTTATCGGTCTTATGATATATCTCAGTACTAAAAGTAAGATTAGAGATTTGTATTTGTTTATCAACTCTCCTAGCGGATGGGTAATACTCGGAATAGCTATTTATGATACTATGCAATTTATGCGACTAGATGTTCAAACAATATGCATGGGATTAGCCGTTTCAATAGGATCTTTTATCCTGTTCGGAGGAAAAATTACCATGCATCTAGCATTCCCTCATGCTTGTTGCCAATAAGTTTTTATTTTATTTGAAAGAAAAAAGAAAACTATGCCTTCGCCATATGAAATATGAATATTAAGTAATAATAGCATGGCATTTTGAATTCAATATAAGAAATTATTTTATTTTGTTTTAACATTAGATTATGCATTGAAAGAGTTGTATGAGATATTAGGGGTAGTTTCGACAGTGTCAGTGTCGGCCTAGCAAAGTGCTTTCACCGTTGGTGTTCTTTCTGATCTCTACGCATTTCACCTCTCCACCGTAAATTCCCTCTACCCCTACTATACTCTAGCTTGGCAATTTCCACCGCCTAACCAGGGTTGAGCCTTAGGATTTGACGGCGGACTTAAAAAGCCACCTATAGACGCTTCACGCCCAATCATTCCGGATAACGCTTACATCCTCTGTATTACCGCGGCTATTGGCACAGAGTTAGCCAATGCTTATTTCCCAGATACTGTCATTGCTTCTTCTTTGGGAAAGGAAGTTCACGACCCGTAGGCCTTCAACCTCCACGCGGCATTGCTTCGTTAAGCTTTCGCCCATCGTAGAAAATTCCCCATTATTGCCTTGCGTAGGAGTTTGGGTCGTGTCTTAGTCCTAGTGTGGCTGATCATCCTCTCGGATCAGCTACTGATCATTGCCTTAGTAAGCCATTACCTCACCAACTATCTAATCAGACGCGAGCCCTTCCTTGGGCAAATTCCTCCTTTTGCTCCTTAGCCTATGGGGTATTAACAACCATTTCCAGCTGTTATTCCCCTCCGTTCTTACATGTTACTCACCCGTTCGCCTAGAAACACAATAAGCTAATTAGATGTCGTTAATTTATTAAATGTAATTAGATTAATGTAATCATTCATTGTTATAATTACTTGTGTTTTTTGAATTATAAGTTTGGATTTTGATTTTGATTTTATAGGTATAATTGGATTAAGTTTACATGCACTGAAATGATTATAAACAAATAAATTATACTATAAACAACTATTGAAAATGCTTGTTTGAAACCAGGTATTTATCGGTGTTTGAAACAAGTTACATGAAAGTAATAAACTAAAATCAAGAGAAAAAATGTAACCAATCAATTTTCGAGAGGCTACACTACTATCATAGATAGAGGTAATGGTAATGGTAGGTGAATGAGAAGGGGGCAATTTGGTAGTAGAAGAGGGTGGCATTTAGGTGGGAGAGGGAAA
>NW_011501815.1:18669-24046 GCF_000495115.2 Populus euphratica
GGGAAAGAGATGAAGAGGCAAGAAGACAATGAAAAGGAAAATCATGCTGAACATCTTAAATTAGCAAAATCACAAAGAAGCAAACAAATAAGTGAAAAGAAGTAGAGAGCAATTTTTGATGAATAGAGAAAGAAAAAACTATTTTATTATCTTAATGTTTTATTTAACACTATTACACACCTTTTATATCAAGCTATAGTTAAAAGTTTATTTATGTTCTCTAACCTCCCTAACCTCTCTTTCTTTCACTAATCAATTGCTAACAAACTTTCTTAACCGTCTAACAAGACTAACAACATTTTAACCACTTGATTCTTTAATCTCTTGACATGTGGAAAAATTAGAACCTTTGATATCTTTACATTCCTCCTCAATCGTAGGCTTGAAGGAGCTAAGCATAAGATTGGAATAGCGGTGCTCTGATAACACATTTTTTGACAAAATGATAATCAATCTGGAGATGCTTCATTCTTGAATGAAACACTTAAGATTCTCTTAACGGTTACAACTGGAGATTCCATTGGATTATGCATGAATTGACAAGCTTGATTCATGGAAAAGGCAATATCAAGTCTTGTGAAGGTGAGATATTGTAGAGCTCTAACAATGTTCCTGTTTTGCCATGGATAAGAATAAGGCTTGTCATCACCCTTAAGCAGGTGATGAGAGGGAAGACAAGGAGTAACAACATGGTTTCGAATCCTGTAAATCGACTATATCAAGTAATTCCTTGATGTATTTAGTTTGAGATACAAACAAACTAGAAGACTGATAAGAAATCTATACTCTCACAAAATAATTCAATTGACCTAAATCCTACATATCAAATTTCTTACTCAATGCTTCAATAACTGATAACTGATGTAAGAAGAGAGGAATGACTACTAGTAAGGATGATGTCATTTATATTGAGAAGTAAGACCATAGTGTCAAGAGAAAAATGCTGAACAAATAGAGAAATAATAGGAGATTGAATAATCTGGAGTTAAGAAGTAGTCACCATTTTGAGAATGAAAGAAGTAAAAAAGGAGAATCGAAGATTGCGAAGGAAGAATCTTGTAGAAATCCAAAAGTTAAGAAGAATTTTTAGTGAGACAATATATCAAATAGATAATAGACAAATTAAAGAACATGAAAGAATTGCATGAATGAGAAGATACTAAAGCCAAAAATTAAAACCAGAGAGTGCGGAAGTAGAAGATCACAAGATTAAGAATCTATATGCTCTAATACCATCTTAAGATAGTAGAATTACAAAGAAGCAAATAGAGAAGTGAAGAGAAGCAGATAGAATTTATGATGAATAGACAAAGAAGAAACTATTGTATTCTCTTAATGTTTTATTTACAATATTACACATCTTTTATATCAAGCTATAATTCGAAGCTTGTTTGAGTTCTCTAACCTCTTTAACCTCTCTTTCTTTAATTGACTAATTGCTAACATATTATTTTAACTGTTTAATAGACTTTTTTAATTGTCTAACAAGATTAATAATATTTTAACCATTTGATTCTTTAATCTCTTAACATGTGGCAAAACTAGAATCTTGAATATCTTTACAGAAGAGAGAGGGGGAGGGATTGTTATGAAGGAGATGGAGAAGGATAGAATGAAGGGGGGAAAGGAGGCTATAAACTTTAGATTGATTCACCGAGAGAGGCTCAACCATTTAAAATTTTATTGGTTGCGCCACTTCCACTAACGCAACTATATAATGCCATTAGGAGTGAGAATCCTGGGTAAACATTCATTGTTGCAACACTAATAATGGCTCCACAAAAAAAATGTTAATGGCTTAATTTTTTTCCTGCTATTTTAATTCTCAAATTACTTTTAGCCGATTTTTTTAATCCTGGGTAAACATTCATTGTTACAATGCAATTGTGAAGAATCGAGGCCATGATATAGTCACGAAAGTATAATTTTATTTATTTATTTTACTTTTGGATGATAAAAATCAAGCTCTCTAGTGCATCTCGTGTCAATCCAAGACTTTGAGAAGTGCCCTGCCTTTGAATTTGACTGATCTTCGATTTACCAGAATTATGCCAAATCACCATATCAGCTAGTTTTAATTAGTGAATCATAAAAAGAACCAACCAGTTGTAAGAATATCACAGGATTAATAAAGCTAAGCGTCATATCACTAAATCCATAACTTTTAAGCCTACTTAACGTGCTGCGCATTAGATTTGTATATATAAAGAAACACCATTTTGGTTTTTAAAACTTCGATATAACAAAGGTTATAATGATGCTGTAGACTTGTCAAAATCCTTCCCATTGATTTGTCCTATAAACAAATTATACTGATGTTGAAGATTTCTTGCCTAATAAATAGGTTTTGATATGGATACAGGTTCAATGGGAAGGACATGATAAAGCGGGATCAACACAGATGATCAATGGCACCCAATAGTTTCTCCAACAATATGCCACAGCCACTCACCTTCGGAGCATACGCTCAATGGAAGAAGGTCATTAGTATCTCTGAAGTAAATAATAATAAATTAAAACGTGTTTTGAAGGGATATGTTCAAGATGATATCTGAATTGTTTCCTACATGGAGATACAGATGGTGTAATTTATTCAGAGATAATGTCTCTGATTGATCAGAAGTTGGAGAGGAAGGTGGGGATAGCTGATTCCAGGGAGATCAGGTTTGGTGGCAATAAATATTACAGATACGTTGGCTCACACACCACTCCTTGCAAGAAAGGCGTTATTTCGAGCATAAACAAAAAGGTGAGCCCTGCTCTCTCGTTCCCCAGACTTTGTTTTGTTTTTCTGGGTTCAAAATGAGTTCCTTGATTAAATGTGTTTGAACTGAATTCAGATGGGGGCAGTTTCAAAAGACAAAGTTAAAGCGCTTCGAGAGGCTGCCCATGATGAAAGTAGGCAGAATTATACTATGTTTTGTTTGGTGTTGTGATAATTTATATTAGTGTGGTTTAAAAAAATTATTTTATAAAATTTATTTTTAGTTAAAGTTGATTTGATATTTATATATATTTGATTTAAAATATAATAAAAATTTAAATTAAAAAAATAATTTAATTTATTTGATTGTTTGGTTAATAATATTTTTCAAATTGAAATTATAAAATAACTTTATTTATTTATATAAATATATATTGATGATTTTTTGTTATTATAAATAAATAATAATTTATATAAAATATTTTATAATAAATAAATTATTGTAAACTAATTTTTATCTAATTTAAAAAAAAACAATAAAAAAAAAACTAAATATGATATTGCCCAGCAAAACAATAAAAAAAAGCTAATTATGATCTTGCCAAGCGAACAACCAATCGGACTTTTAAGGATAAAGTGGCATGAAGTAATTAGCTGAAGACATACAAAAATAACTGAGGAGACAAAAATAAGTCGACGAGGGATTGAGAGGGAAGACATGATGAAACAGTACACAAAATATTGAGGCAGTGAAAGACACGACAATGAAAATAAGGAGGCAGCAAAACTAAAGAAAAAGGGATTTTTTTTTTTTTTTTTTGAAAAGAGAAGGCAGTTCCAAGCACAAAGTGGCCTTCATATTTTCTCCATTTACCTGCATCAAATCTTCTATTCACAGAACAAAAAAATAGAAAGTTCTCTCCCATTTATTTCTCTACTTTCTTCACACATGAAGAGGATGATCAATTCCTCTAGCCTTCTCATTTTTTATCAAACAATAAATGCCCTTTCCTCCTCATTTTTAACATATAGTTTTTTATTAGTATTTAAAAATATATTTTTATCAAGGTTTTATATCATTATTTTAGACTTTAAGTGTCAATAACTACTTAATTAAACCATGTTTTATAATAACAAGTCTGATACCATAAGATACCTTTAATTTATGGTAAATATTCATCTTAAATATAGGCATATTACATAAATGAAAGGATTGATTGATGAGTATAAAT
This sequence comes from Populus euphratica, assembly GCF_000495115.2. Lineage (NCBI taxonomy): Eukaryota > Viridiplantae > Streptophyta > Magnoliopsida > Malpighiales > Salicaceae > Populus > Populus euphratica. Next base: position 22,606 of record NW_011501815.1, read on the forward strand.
ATTCAAATTAAAAGGACAAAAAAAGGGGTAAACTTAGAAAAGAGATGTTGGTTCAATCGAAATTAGAACACTGTTCAATTATTGGGTCATAAATGGAGATGTAGATGTTAGATTAGGTCTACTTTATATAGATAGAAAGTTAAGACATAGTCCTAAAACATTTATGGAAGGCAAGGCTCAATTCAACTGTTTGGAAGTCTAAATCTTAGTAATAACAAAGAAGTTTGAATCTGTACTGTAGCCTAGATACTATTCAATATTCAATTCATATCTCGAGTTTTAGAAGTCCAAATGATCTCAGTTTTTTTTTTCTTGGAAAGATGAAATAATTTCCTAGAACTTTCATGATTTAAGTTTGTTCAAATTCTAAGGGTATCAATAACGTTTTATTCAGATAAAAAAATAAAGATTGTCACCAAGTCAAGACTTGGCTACCCACTCATCTATTAGTCATCAAATCAATAATTTCTAATTTTGGCCTATAAAAAGAGGCATTTTCCATACATTTAGACATCTTGGTTTTTAGATCAAGATCATGTTTTTGCTCTTTCTCTTTATATTTTTTTAATGTTTAAGTTATATTTTTCTTAATCTCTTGTTTATACTTTTTATTTCCTTTCCTTTATTTAGTTAACTTATATCTTATTTATATTTGTATCTTGTTTATTTATGTTTCTCTTCTTTCATTATATTTATTTAAGTTTATTATGTCAGGATGAAAAGGGTACACTAATGGTGTAAGAATAAGTATAGTGTAAACTCAACATGGACTTTAATGTTTGATATTAACATGTTTTGTATTTGTTATCTTGTTCACTCTTAATACTTTGCTTGTTAAATGGTTAATCTAGATTTATGTTGTATAACACTTGATACAACAAATAATTGGCACTTGCACAGTCCAACCGCATAGTGTAACCAACACTTGTGCTATGACAGAAACTTAATTTGTTGTTAACATAAGTTATAATCATTAATACCTGACAACATTTACAAGTAATAGCATTATTCGAATAAGATAACTAATATAATTATCTTAACCATTTAAAATCTGATTTTAACCTCCTTTGTGTGTGGTTTCCTGTTGAGTAATAAAAAAAGTTTATACTATACTTGTTTAAAATATCATTAGTGGATCCTATAACCTTGACATTTGTTTTTATTATTTAATTTTCACATTAATCTTACATCTGAAAGTCCTCTTTAACTTCTTTTTCTTATTGTTGTTGTTATTTATAATTTATACAATTAACCTCCTTGTGTTTTAACCCTGGTCTTGCAGGGTTATTTATTACTGCGACACTTATACACTTGAGAGAAGACATCAATTATTTTAGTCGTGTCAAGTTTTTAGCGTCGTTGCTAGAAAGATAAATTCTTATACAAATTATAGTATTTATTTTATTTTCTCTTTTCACTTTTCTTATATATAACTTTGTTT
>NW_011501815.1:26954-31893 GCF_000495115.2 Populus euphratica
TTCTCCCAAGTGCAAGAGTGTCGAAGTAATAAATAACCTGACAAGATCAGAGTCGAACCACAGGGAGGTTAATTATATATAAAAACAACAACAACAACAACAACAATAATAATAAAAACAACAACAACAACAACAATGATGATGGTGGTGGTGAAGATGAGTTAAAGAGGACTTTGAGATGTAAAATTAATGTGAAGATTGTACAATGATAAAAACAAATGTCAAGGTTAGAGGATATACTAATAGTATTAGAGATAAGTAAGGTATAAACTCTTTATTAATTATCAACATGATCATATTAATCATCTTATTTACATAACACCATACTTATAAATTTTATCAAGTATTCATGATGCTAACTTATGTTGACAACAAATCAAGTTCCTCTCATAATAACGATGTCGGTCGAATACTACGAAGGATCAAGTATTTGATGTACCATTTGTTACACAACACAAATCTAGATTAACCATTTAACAAGTAAGGTATTAAAAATTAATAAGATAAAAATGATAAGACATGTTAATAGCAAGTTGTTTAGGATATAAGCATTGAAGTCCATATTGAGTTTATATTTACTTATCCTAACACCATTAGTGAAACCTTTTCACCTTGACATAATTAACTTAGCTAGACATTATGAAGGAGAAAAACTTAAAGAAACAATATAAGAACATAAACAAGATATAAGTTAACTAAGTATAGTAAAGGAAATGAAAAGCATGAACAAGAGATTAATGAAAGCAAAACTTAAGCATTACAACAATATAAAGAGAAAGAGCAAGAACATGATCTTGATATGGAAAACAAGATGCCCAAATGAATGGCAAATGCCTCCTTTTATAGGCTACAATTCGAAACTATTCATGTGATAATTGATAATTGATAATTGATTTAGTGGCCAACTATTGATTAGTGGACTTGGTGGACAGCATCACTCAAGCACTTTGGATGACTGAATTGACATTGATGCAATCAGAATTTGGCAAAGTGTTCTTCATGAAAGTTGTTGGAAATTGCCTTTTCCTTCCATCCACCAAATTGCAAATCATTGGGATTACTACAGCTCGAGATATGTCTAAAATACTGAGTAGTGCTGCTGGTGGACGTGGTGGATAGCCCTCATGCTCTTGTGTGGATGAAATCTCATTTCTACCATCCGAATTTGAGCTAGTTCTCTCATGAAAGTTGTTGGAAATTGTCTTTTTCTTCCACCCACCAAATTTCAGATCATTTGAACTTCTAGAACTCCAGTTATGGATAAAACTTTGAGTAGTGTTTGGGCTGGATTGCAAGACAGATTCGGACTTCTCTTTTGTGGCCAAACTTTGAATTTGAAAATGGTAAATTTGGGTCTTTCCATACCCATGAAAGTTGTAGGCCTATTTGTTATCTTTCCAGCCATATAAATTAATATGAAATCCAAGATCTATAGCTCTAGATATGATCTGATGATTGAACAGTGTTCGAATTTGAAGTGAATCAGCATCTCCTTTGTAAGCTTAGCCTTTTCTTTGTCCTTTCAGTTCCAATAGTTAATCACAACAATCAATCCTTTAAATTGTGAGAACACCTACATTTAAAATGAGCATTTACCATAAATTAAAGGTATCTTATATTATCAGACTTGTTATTACAAAACATGTTCTAGTTAAGGAGTTATTGATACTTCAAGTGCAAAATGATGATATAAAGCCTTGATAAAAATGCACTTTCAAGTACTAATCAGTAGGCATAGAATAAAAGGAAGAAGAAAACAAGAGAAAAGAAACAAAGTTATATACAAGAAACATGAAAAAAAATACTATAATTTATACAAGAACTTACTTCACCGACAACGGTGCTAAAAACTTAACAAGACCAAAAGATTGATGTCTTCTCCCAAGTGCAGGAGTGTCGAAGTAATAAATAATCTGGCAAGACCAGGGTCGAACCACAAAAAGGTTAATTGTATAAATTATAAATAACAACAATACAACAACAACAATAACAACAACAACAACAACAATAATACTAGTAGTAGTAATACTAATACTACTAATAATAATAATAATAATAATAATAATAATAATAGAAGAAGAAGAAAAAGAAGTTAATAAGAACTTTGAGATGGAAGATTAATGTAAGGATTAAACAATGATAAGAATAAATGTCAAAGTTAGAGGATCCACTAATGGTATATTAAACAAGTATAGTATAAACTCTTATTACTGAAATGGAAACTACACACAAAGGAGGTTCCAATCTGATTATAAATTGATAACATGATTTCATTAGTTATCTTATTCGAATAATTCTAATACTTGTAAATATTATTAGGCATTCATGCTTATAACTTATGTTAACAATAAATCAAGTTCCTTTTATAGCTCAGGTGTTGATTATACCATATAGTATGGCCTATAAAAGTGTCAAACATTTGTTGTACCAAGTGTTATAAAACATAAATCTAGATTAGTCATTTAACAAGCAAAGTATTAAAGAGGAACAAGATAACAAATATAAAATATGTTGGGATCAAACATTAAAGTCCATATTGAGTTTACACTATAGTTATTCTTACACCATTACTGTAACCTTTATACCTTGACATAATAAACTTAGCTAAACATAATGAAAGAGAGAAACAAAAATAAATAAGATAAGAACATAAATAACATAAAATTTAACTAAGTATAGGAAAGGAATTGGAAGGCATAAATAAGATATTAATGAAAATAAAACTTAAACATTACAAAAATAGAAAGAGAGAAAGCAAGAGCATGATCTTGATCTGGAGACTAAGATGTCTAAATGCATGGTAAATGCCTCCTTTTAGAGGCTAAAATTAGGAACTATTGATTTGATGACTAATTGATGAATGGGTGGCCAACTCTTGACTTGGTAACAATTCTTATTTTCTCTTGTTTGCCCAAAACGTCATTGATAACATCAGAACTGGAACCACTTGAAAACATATAAGTTGTAGGAAATTGTCTCATCTTTCCAGAAAAATAAATGGAGGTCATGTGGACTTCTAGAACTCTAGATATGGGCCAAACACTTAAAAGTACTGGGGCTGCAGGATAGATTCAGGCTTCTTCATTGTTGCTATAATTTGGACTTGAAAATGACTTATTAAATCTTAGGTTCCTTATGAAAGTTATAGGCTTATGTCTTACCTTTCCATCCATATGAAGTAGACCTAAATCCGAGATCTACAGCTCTAGATATGACCCAATTACTGAATAGTGTTCTGGTTTGGACTGCACCGACATCTCTTTTCTAAGTTTAGCCATCTCTTTGTCCTTTCAATTTCAGTTCTTAAAATCATCAATCAATCATTTTATTTATGTTATAGGCCTGCATTTAAAATGAACATTTACCACAAATTAAAGGTATCTTATATTATTAGATATATTATTATAAAACATGCTTTAGTTAAGGAGTTATTGATACTTCAAGTGCAAAAAGATGATATATTATTAGATATATTATTATAAAACATGCTTTAGTTAAGGAGTTATTAATACTTTAAGTGCAAAATGATAATATAAAACCTTGATAAAAATGCACTTTTAAGTACTAATCACCTATATTCTTTAAATCATTGTAGAACTATATTCTCTAAATCATTGTAGAAAAACTTGAAAAGATCATTTGTGATGACTGTAATTACTATTTGTTTGGCTAGTAAGGTCTTTGGTTGAGGGAATGATTTTAGAGATATTTGGTACTCCTTGGCATTTATACTCAAAGTTGGAAAAATTTGTTAAATGATATTTGAATGAAATTTGAAGAGCCATTTAGGATTGAATGTTCCAAAGCTTGAGAAAATCAACATTCCAATGGATAACTCGGTATGTATATTTTGATTCTTATTTGGCACATTGTGGGTTTATCTTTAGGTTCCGCTGATAAAAGCAAGGTGTTGCATTAGTTATTATCTTTATATGGTTGAACAATTTATCACAAGAAATGTTGGGTTGGCACAATTCTATAAAGATTTCAAAACTTTCAATAATATATTAGAGTCTATAAAGCATGCATGGAAACATCCGAAGAGGTTCATTACTGCTAGAAGAGTAGATGGGAAAACAACTTTAGGATGACTCGAGGAAAAAGGCAATAAGTGTCATTATCTGAGGGATCGAAGAAACCAATGGTGTAATCTATAAAAGATCTATAAGAAAAGATGTGAGCACAACTAGAATCCAATAGCATGAACTTGAATTCTGAACCAGAGGAGTTATGGGCAAAGAAAAGGTAATCAAAACCCAATTTAGTTGTCTAAAAAGAAACCTTGGCAAAGGTAGAAAAGGAAAGAGACAACTTGACAGCTTAGCTACGACAATTTATGAATTCCAAGATCTTTAAGAGAAGTTTGGATTGTTATCATCAGATAAGAAAAAGCAAGCCTTCAAGTTTTTAAATGCTCAAAAGAGAATAATAGAATTGAAAGACATAAATCAATCACTTTGCAAAAAATATAGTCAACAAAAGAGAATAATCATTTTTCTAGAAAAGAAAGTTGACCAGCTTGCTCCTATTGAACAATCCTTAATATTAGCAAAAGAAAAGGCAAAAACAAAAAAGTCAGAATAATAGGCATATGAGACCATGCAATATTATCTACAAGATGAGAAAGCTAAAGCCTATGCCATATGATTGAGAAACACTACATAATATTTGGCAAGATGTGAACCAGTCTCTCGAGATGCTTTCTTGCAATTGTTTAGTGAAGTTAGAGATGGACTCGACCATATTGCATAATATCCTCGTTTAAAGCTTTAGAAGGAGTAAAACCTTATCTTTAGAAAAAACTCATGATGTATCAAGCCTTGTCATTGTAACCAAATACTTTGGATTAATAAAAGAATATCACTTTATTATATGGATGACTCGATTTCCTATAGGTTTGGATTCTTTAGTGATAACCTCCCAAGAAAATTTGATCTAG
>NW_011501829.1:0-5602 GCF_000495115.2 Populus euphratica
TATTATTATTATTATTATTATTATTATTACTTCTATTACTACTACTACTACTACTACTACTACTATTATTATTATTAATATTATTATTATTATTATTATTATTATTATTATTTAGTAGTAGTAGTAGTAGTAGTAGTAGTAGTAGTAGTAGTAGTAGTAGTAGTAGTAGTAGTAGTAGTAGTAGTAGTAGTAGTAATAATAATAATAATAAAGAAAGAGAAGAAGAAGAAGATGATGAGAACTTGGAGATGGAAAATTAATGTAAGGATTAAACAATAATAATAACAAATGTCAAGGTTAGAGGTTCCACTAATGGTATATCAAACAAGTATAGTATAAACTCTTTCAGTCGTGTCAGAAACCACACACAAAGGAGGTTCCAATCAGATTATATATTATTAACATGATTACATTAGTCATCTTATTCAATTAATGCTAATACTTGTAAATCTCGTCAAGCATTTATGATTATAACTTATGTTAACAACAAATCAAGTTCCTTTCATAGCTCAGGTGTCGGTTATACCATACATTATGGGCTATGAAAGTGCCAAGCATTTGTTGTACCAAGTGTTATACAACATAAATCAAGATTAGTTATTTAACAAGCAAAGTATTAAAGAGTGAACAAGATAACAAATACAAAACATGTTAGTATCAAACATTAAAGTCCATATTAAGTTTACATTATACTTATTCTTACACCATTAGTGTAACCTTTTCACCTTGACATAACTAACTTAGCTAGACATAATGAAAGAAAGCAAAATAGATAAACAAAATAAGAACATGAAAGTTAACTAAGTAAAGGAAAGGAAATAAAAGGCATAAACTTAATATTAATGAAAGCAAAGCATAAACATTACAAAAAATATAAAGAGAGAAAGGAAAAGCATGATCTTGATCTGGAAACCAAGATGCCTAAATGCATGGCAAATGCCTCCTTTTATAGGCCAAAATTGGGAACTATTGATTTGATAACTAATTGATAAGTGGGTGGCCAACTTTTGACTTGGTGACAATCCTTATCTTCTCTTTTCTGCCCAAAATGTCATTGATAACGTCCAAATTGGAGCCAGGTGAAAACATGAAAGTTCTAGGCAATTGTCTCAGCTTTCTTTTGTAAACAATTCAGCTCATTTGGACTTCTAGAACTCCAAATATGGCCAAAATACCGAACAGTGCTCGGGCTGGAAGACAGATTCGGGCTTCTTTGTTGTTGCTACAATTTGGACTTGGAAATGGCCTTTTTAGATCTTGGGCTCCATATGAAAGTTGTAGGCCTATGTCTTACCTTTCAATCCATATAAATTGGACCTAAATCTGAGATTTGTAGCTCCAGATATGACCCAATTACCAAACAGTGTTCCGGTTTGGATTGCATCGACATCTCTTCTCTAAGTTTGACCATCTCTTTATCCTTGCAATTTAAGTTCTTCAAGTCATCAATCAATCCTTTCATTTATGTGATAGGCTTGCATTAAAAATAGACATTTACCACAAATTATAGGTATCTTATATTATTAGATACATTATTATAAAACATATTTTAGTTAAGGAGTTATTGATACTTCAAGTGCAAAATGATGATATAAAACCATGACAAAAATGCACTTTTAAGTACTAATCAACCACAAAAAGTAATTTTGGTGTTAATGAGTATTGAAAAGAGAAATTCAATAGTTGTGGTTTAGGATTTAATATTTCTAGAATAAGCATGTTTGAATTCATAAAGTTTGTTTTTTATTCGATTTGATTTTGAGTTTATAGATTGATTTTAATGGTTTTTTGGTTTTTGAAATGTTATGGAAGTTTCTAGAATATTTTTTTTAGGTATTTATATGCAAAATGAGTCCAAACCTTGGTTTTGAAATCCAAATTATTTAGATCTCGATTTTCTAACCACCTTTAATAATTGAAGTCAGTTGCAACAAATTACATGTCATATGCACAATCAAACAACATGTCATCTATTTGTTTTAATAAAAACTCAAGTGATCATCCATTCATTTGAAAAAAGCTTAATGCATCGCTCGTTTGAGTTTAGAAAGTAATAATAAGGCATACCTTGGCCTTTTTATATAGGTGAATTGTAAGAGTTTATCTTTCTAAGTAATGTGACCCATTTTTGACCCCACAAAAATCAAGAAAATAAAAATAAAAACTAAACAAATAAAATCCAAAATACAAGAGGAATTATCGAAGAAAGCTTAGAAGATTTTCAAGTTGATGGTGAAGGACCAAAATGATAAGTGGAAAAGTTGGAGGACCAAAATATATAAAATTGATAAAATTAACAACTCAATCCTGATTGATAAATGGTTCCATTGGTGAGACTATTCTTATTTAGAGTAAAGAAATACAAATTTGGATATGTAAAGACTTAATAAGAATTTTTAATGGCTTAATTAATTTTATTGTGAATTTAATTGCAAGAAAATTGAAATCAATTTAGACTTTAATTGGAAAAAATTAAAGTTTGGAGTTAAATTTTAAAGAGATAATTTTGTCAAAACATGAGCTTAATTGCATAAATATTAAAGTTTGATGACCAATTAGGGACTTGATTGAAGAAATTTAAAACCAAAGACCACATTAAAAAAAAAAAGCACATGAATGCACAAGTTAAAATTGATTAAATCAAGGACAAATTAAAAAAATTCGAAGTTTATTGATCAATTGAAGGTCAAAATACATAATTTCATAATCAAAGACTAAAATGAAATAGGCAATCAACTTTGAGGCTAACAATTGAGTTTGATAAAGGAGAAAATTACATGAAATTAAAAGTTTATGAGGCAATTATGAGTTCAATTAAAAATAATTATAAAAACAAGAACTAAAATAAAAAATTTCAAATTTCAAATTAAAAACCCTAATTTCTATGATTTAAACTTAGGAGATATGTTGTTCGGCCACTGTTTAGCTTCTTCTTTGACAAATATGGTTGATTGAGTAGGTACTTTCAGACAAATAAATATGGTGTCTCTAATCACCTTTATGACTGTAACCACCATCATTCAACTAAGAAACGCCTCATTTACAAAGATCAGCTACTCCCATCAAACATTTATATTTTATTTTCTTCAACAAACTCAACAACGTTTTGTCCACAATCAAGCATCATTGTATTTTCAAATTCTTTAAGGATTTAGCCAATATTTTAATAACTTTAAAAAATTTCATTCATTAAAATTAATGGTCAGCATTCTAGTATAAATATTGGACCTCCCAATAGGTTGATATTTAAATACTAAGAGTTAACTATAAAATTCTTAAAATTATTTTGGATATTTATCAATTTCAATTAGAAATATTTTTTACAATAATATATGAGTTGAGAAAAACATTTTCACCTTCTAGGATATATGAACTTTGTCAAAGTACCTACATTGATTCTTCCTATAAGAATTTACTTGTGCGTAAGAGCCCATAATAAATTCAAAATTCTAGATTTATTCATGAGAGTGAATCTTCGTTACAAATCATAGATGGATCACTAGTTAGAAACTCATCAACACATTTAAACCATATCCAGACCACACATTGTAGCTTACTTCATGTAATGTGCACTAGGGGTGCTATAATATATTTTGGAGTTGAATTTTAAAAAGTTAATTTTATCAAATCATAAGCTTAATTGCATAAATATTGAAGTTTGATGAGCAATTAAGGACTTGATTGAAGAAATCTAAAACCAAGGACCACATTAAAAAAAGGCACATGAATGCACAAGTTAAAATTGATCAAATCAAGGACAAATTAAAGAAATTAAAAGTTTATTGATCAATTAAAGATCAAAATGCATAACTTCATAATCGAAGACTAAAATGAAATAGGCAATCAACTTTGAGGCTGATAATTGAGTTTGACAAAGATAAAATTACATGAAATTAAAAGTTTATGAGGCAATTACGAGTGCAATTAAAATTAATTATAAAAACAAGGACTAAAATAAAAAATTTCAAATCTCAAATTAAAAACCCTAATTTCTAGGGTTTAATTTAGGAGATGTGTTGTTCGGCCACTGTTTAGCTTCTTCTTTGACAATTTTGGCCGATTGTGTAGGCACTTTCAGACAAATAAATGTGGTGTCTCTAACCACCTTTATAGCTATAACCACTATCATTTAACTAAGAACACCTTCTTTACAAAGATTAACTACTCCCGTCAAATATTTATATTTTATTTTTTTCGACGAACTCAACAATATTTTGTCCACGATCAAGCATCATTGTATTTTCAAATTCTTGAAGGATTCAGCCAATATTTTTAATAAGTAAAAAATTTCATTCATTAAAATTAATGGTCAACATTCTGCTATAAACATTGAACCTTCCAATAGGTTGATATTTAAATACTAATAGTTGACTATAAAATTCTTAAAATTATTTTGGATATTCATCAATTTTAATTAAAAGTATTTTTCACAGTAATATATGAGTTGAGAAAAACACTTTCACCTTCTAGAATATATGAACTTTATCAAAGTATCTACATGGATTCTTCCTATAAGAATTTACCTGTGTATATAAGCCTATAATAAATTTAAAATTCTAGATTTATTCATGAGTAAATCTTCGTTATGAGTCATAGATGGACCATCGATTAGAAACTCATCAATACATTTAAATCATATTCAGACCACACAATATAGCTTATCTCATATAATGTGTGCTAGGGGTGCTAACATGTCCTAATCACAACAAGTCTCTTACCCTAAAATTTTAGATAAAACCAGTCTACTAAGGTCTACTAGTGATCCTGAACCAAACAATTAGGTGATGACTTTTTGATACCAATACCATAATGCCCCCTATGCACATGTATGACACTAAGCTTAGAAGCACCTTGCTTTTTTTAAAGACCAAACTCATAGATTTAGCCTTCCAAACTCGAACGCATCTAGGCTTTATTTTTTTGGCCCTTCACCTTATTTTTCTTTCTTTCTTTATTTAATTATCTTTCTTTTTTTAATAAAATTATCTTTAAATAAAGCTTTTAAAATGATATTTAGAAAATCATTCGGTTATACCATGATTTTCAATAGAATTAAAGCTTTTTTGGTTATATTAAAAATTATTTTATAAATAATCATATATGAACCTCATGCAAAATAAATAAAAAACTACTCATGAATATTTAATAAAAATAATATATATTTTTTGTTGTAATTTTTTTATATAATTTTCTCAATTAATTATTTTTTAATTTTTTCATAAAGTCATGTCAAAATTATAAAGAAGTGTATTTTTTTATTGAAATTTTCTTTTTAGTTCATAATAACCCTTTGTTTTTAAAAAATATTCTTCTAATAAAAAAAATGTTTCCGTGAAAAAAAAATGCATGAATAAGGAATAAAACTCTTGATTAAAGAATACATTTTTTTATTTAAATCATTAACATAGCAATAAATATTTCTTTTAATTATCTTAATTTTTATTAAAAGAACATCATGTTGATAAAAATTACACTTATGAAAAATAAAAAAAATAAAAAATGAGAATTTCTAATATATATATTTCTCCTTAATTTAAATTGTTGAATTTCGAAATATTTATTTTAATTGTTACATGTTTTAATTTAGGGGGGGGGGGGGGGT
>NW_011501829.1:5656-20353 GCF_000495115.2 Populus euphratica
GGGGGGGCATTACAACAGTTGTCAATGACTATTCAATATTCATGCCTTCTATATCTTGCGCGGGACATAAATGTTAACAGATTCTCTCGGATACATTAGCTGATCATTCCTGGATTTTTCAGTCACAAGATGCCATAAGACTTGAGAAAACTAGAGTCATGCAACTGGTCCGGACAAACAGTAGGCATCATATAGGACAGGAGAACGCGGCACCAAACTGAAAATCATGCATGACAGGTGATGACCCTGTGTCTTAGAACAAGCAAAGTTGTCAACAAAAAAGCATGCCATCTTTTTTCGGTTGAAAAGAAAGCTCAGATTACATCAATACTCGGAAGAAGTACTCAAAAATAGATGAAGAACTAGAAGCAGAGTTAGAATTAATTAATACTCCAAAAATACTCGTCCACGTAAACCCAATCCATACATACAAAGCTTATCACAACAGCATTACAGTATGGCTTCAGATTCTTGAATATCAAACTAGTCAATTTGACTTATTCCCACATGTATGGTTCAGTTGTCTCTAATTCTTTGACAAATCTGCCACATTTGGAATATATCTAGCCTTTTCTGGTGAGAAACCAGAAGAATTTCTGCTTTGACAAGAAGAATCATTTAAATAAAATTCAAAATATGTAATGTGTTCTATTAACAATAATTGTTTAATACCTGATTAGCCATTATAAGAATGTGAGTTGATGACAAATACATTTACTTTCCCTTACAATTTTATAGTTTATCCATGATTCAATCACAATTCCCTCATCCAATCATCAAATACAGCATATCAAGGACACTGATGTTAGGGTCCAGCATGATTAAACCATAGTCAGGTCAGGTTGCTGGGATTCCGAAGCAAAAGTGACAGTGACTGGCAAGAAACATACAAGGTGAGTCATTCTACTGCTTCCTTCTTCATGTTTTATCTGCATGTGGAAGGTATAGTATTGAGCAGAGGTAGGTGATACAAAATGGATGTGCTAGAATTAGATATTCACATACTTGAGTACCTTGAGAATTATAGCCAAACTTTAAGGGCATAAATTTGCATTGTTGACACATGAAGGTTTCTTAGCATTGTAGTAGAAATGTGCGATAATCTGGATCAACTCATCTGCAGTTCGAAACTCTGCAAAGACCATTATTTTCATAAGAACATGGAAGGATAGGAGCTTGAATATGTCTACTTGTAATTCTGTTATGAAAGCAATATGCCTTACCTTTCTCCCTATACAAGATCCTGTTTCCACGTAAAAACAAAATCTGAGGGCCTTCTTTAACTTTAAGAGCATATGCCAAATCTCTCTCAATATTGATGTCTATCTTCACTGTCTGATACCAGAGAATTTCAAGGTCAACAAAATTAGCAATCCAAACGAAACAAAATTTGATAAAATCCAAGGAATCAACTTCTAGGGACAAGAAACAGACTACAAACTGAATTGAATTGAACGGTGTCACCCTAAACAGTCCATAAGTAACATTGCGATCCATCAAATGAACCTAAAAAACAACTTTATATTCTCACAAGTTTAAATTTAGTTTGGAGAAATAGAAAAAACAGAAAACATACAGTTTTCTTGTAAACCAGAGGTGCAGTGAATTTACATTTGAAACTTGTCCGTAGAAGTTTAATTGTAACAAAGAGCAAAGTCAAAACATTAGGAAATTTGATGCAGTTCAAATGGAAACAACATGGTGCTCATTTTACCCGAGGAGGCAATCGATCCTTGGCACCCCTATACACCTTGGCTGCCTTTTCAAGCTCTTTCAAAGTCTTCCAATTATCAGTTGCCCTGTGGATAAAAAGGAGATTATGCATGCTTTTTTTAGTGCATGTAACAATACTCAATCCACATATACAATTTTCAAAGTGCACAAAAGACCAAAGCAATTCAAAATATTAACAATTAAAGAAGGAAAGCAATTTCACATATCAAACATGAACATCTTATTCTTGGTTTTCCCAGTAAATTATATTATGTGGTTAGGATTCAAACTTGCTAGCAGTACAGGCCTCGTAAAGAATGCTTAAGTGGTTAAGATGATACATGAAAAATGCTTACAGGCCTACTAAAGAAAACGCCAGAAATATGAATATCCAAAATTCACCGTTGAAGTTTGAACTACTCTGATTTTCATAGAAGCTACTTTACGCCTGTTTCCAATTGCTAGATCAATCCTCTTGTACATAACGAAAGCATAGTACATCAAAAATATAAAAAAGAAGCAGCCTACGCACATCTCAACTCTCAAGCAATTCTTTCTTGAGAAATCCGTAACTACATTGACATGCTTATTTAATTCTTATGCCATTAATTAGCAACTGCAGTTCAAGATGATTACTTGCAAACAATACTCTACCAGTAAAACATTCACACGCACCATCAAAATAATGAACTGATTTGATATTTTAAAGGAATATCTACAAGATGCATAGAAAACACGAAATCTTGCTCTTTTGTCTCTAAACATATTGCCAAGCGTGTGCAGAAAAACTCTTTAAAGTATGGTTGCAAAATCTGCTGGTATGAAGAAAAAAATAGCAAACATACCTGCTGTATCTCTCAAATACAAGAACAATCAGTGGACTTGGATGGAAGGCAAATCTCTCCCAGTCTAGGCAGTTAATCTCATTCACCCAGTTATCCTCCATCTCTCCTTCCCAGTCAATCTCAAACCCATCTTCTCCTACAACATTCTTTATTGGATGCTTCTCAAAATATTCAGACGCCCTAACACCCCAACCCACATCGGCATCCAGTGGCCAATCTCGACTTTCCTCCTCAACCACCATCTTCTTTTTCTTTCCTTTCCCTTTACCATCCTCACCACCACCTTCCTCCTCCTCCTCATCGTCTTCATCATCATCATCATCATCATCACTCGTTTCAGAATCTATACTTTCATTAACTTTATCCTTCATTATTTCCTCTGAAACATTCGGGTTCTGCTGCCTAATTGATGCAAATGTTCGTTCCAGCGAATCACGCACGAAGTCCTCAACCGCAACTGCTTCACTCCTTCGGCCACGTTTCGGCTTCCTTGGAATTGTGGTTGGGAAAATTTCCCCGCCTTCCTTTCCACCATCTTCGTTTTTCGGTCGGCGAGTTCTTCCTCTATTATTCATTTTGGGGTTAGAACTGGATTCAGGTTCAGATTTCTTTGAAACAGAAAAGCAAGGAAAACGTCTTGAGTTGTGCTCATAGTGTAAAGCATTTTGATGAGAAATAGCCGGAAAGCGGGCAAAATTAGGTTCATCGTTTATTGAACGAAGATGCGAAACGGGCTTCGGCACGGCCATTGTTTGAAGGAGAGACATTTTTCTCCTACAGAAGAGATTGAATGGGAAGGATAATGTCGGAGACAGTGATCAGAAACCTAAAACCCCTCGTTTCCTTCCGCCCAGACACCACACGATGAAGTTTTATGACTCCATTTTGCTATGGATTTTGTTTTTTCGTTTTCTGGAAAGGTCGGTTTTTTTTTAAAAAAAAAACATTTTGGGCTAAAAAGTCGAGAAGGCAGGAGTGGGCTTCGAACGTTAGACAGCTCTTTCGAAACCCAAGAGAATAAACGAAGACGGGTAGAATATTTAAAATCACCTTCCTTTCTTTATTTTATTTTTTTCCTTACCCGAATATTCTTATATTCTTTTAAAAAATAAAATTAGTCTAGTTTGGAGTTTATAGTTATGTCTCTCAATAAATATTTTTTAAAAAAATTAAATTTTTATTTTTATTTTTTATAAGTATATAATATTACTTTAACCGCTAGATTAATACTTCATTGAATTTTAATAAAATATTTATTTTCTTAAAAAAACAATATTTAAAACTTAGTCATTAAAATTAAAAATTTAATTACGAAATCTTAATAAATTACAAAATATATTAAAATGACTAAGTAAAACATTAGCCAATTTTTTTTTGTCATCAAACATTATTTTTCAATTATAGCTTTATATGCCTAATTTGATAGTAAATTTGTTAATGATGGATAAAATAAAAAATAAAAGATGAGGGAGTCAACCAATAGGAAAAAACATGGTCAATTTAAGATTTTTGGAAATGTTCATTTTAGCCCACATATTTTTTTTTTATCTCTATAATTTATATATTTTTAAATTTTAATTTTTAGTCTAAAAGTTCAGTTTCTGCATATTCTAGATGTAGAGTTATAGAAAAGAGAAAGAAAATCCGTTGAAAATGATCATAAGAGAGAAATTCATAGGCTTTTGTCACTGTTTGAAAATTTAGGTAAAAATAGCTTGAAAAATAAATAAAACAGTTGCTCAAACAAGTTTCCTTCAATTTTTTTAGCCACCTTTGTGTAGTGGTTGAGATTTGGGGAGCACATGACTATAATATGTTTTTTTAAAAATGACAAATAATAGATTGTTCGCCCCCTGATAAATAAAAAGAATAATTGTCCAAGCATCCAAGCCAGGATTAACAGGTCCCTTGTTTGGGCTTTGTTTTTTCGAGGTGTCAGCACAATGAGTTTTTTTTTCTCTTTGTTTTTTTTTTTAATTTCCTTATAAGGTTTTTTTAATTTTGTTATATCGTTTTAAGTTGTTTTCTTTTTTAAAAAATATTTTAGTGTTTCAAGGGACATTTTCATCAAAATAAATATGATATTTAAGAGAAAATGTGAATATATTACTATCAATATTTATTTTTATTTCTTATAAAAAAAGACACACCCTTAGATAAATGTACAATCATATTAATAATTAAAAATATATTCAAATTTTAAAATACTATTATTTAAAAAAATATTTTTAAAATATAGTAATCAATCTATTCATCGCATGAAATAATAAGTAAAAAATTGATTAAGGTATCTTTTAATTAATTTAATTATCATCATTTAATAGTTTCAAGAAATTATAAAAAACTTATGTTCATATTATTTTGAAAATCAAAACTTTTCCCAATTGTTATGTGTATAATATATTCTAAAATTTAATAAATATATTCCTAGTCTAACATAAATTTTTTTCTTTTTTCCTCTAATTTTAGCCTCAACATTGAATTTTTGTTGATTTTTTTTAATTTTATCTTTAAATTGATTTTTATATTATTATCATATAACTAAATTAAAAAAAAAATTGTTATTGGATGCATTTAAGCCTATTATCTGGATCAAGATTTTTGCAGGTTAATTTGAATTGTTTCGAGTTAATTTAATATGTTACTATTTCAAAAAAATTTTTTATAAAAAGTAAAGTGAAATTGATCATTTTATTATTAACATGAAAATAAATAAATGTTTTAGGATTGTTTTAGATATTAGACTCGTGTTAGATGATTATTAGCTTCGGCTTGTTAGTTTGTAACTCACACGACCAAAAGATTGATATTTTCTTCCAAGTACATGGGTGTCGAAGTAATAAATAACTAAGCAAGATCGGGGTCGAACCATAGGGAGGTTAATTGTATAAATTATAGATAACAATAATATACCAATAATAATAATAATAATAATAAAGAACTTTGAGATAAAAATTACCATAAATGTCAAGGTTAGAGAATCAACTAATGATATGTCAAACAAGTATAGTATAAACTTTTATTATTCAATTGAAAACCACATACAAAGAAAGTTCCAATCAGATTACAAATTATTAACATAATTACATTAGTTATCTTATTCGATTAATGCTAATACTTGTAAATTTCGTCAGGCATTCATGATTATAACTTATGTTAACGACAAATCAAGTTCCTTTCATAGCTTAGGTGTCGGTTATACCATACAATATAAGCTATGAAAGTGCCAAGCATTTGTTGTACCAAGTGTTATACAACATAAATCTAGAATAGTCATTTAACAAGCAAAGTATTAAAAAGTGAATAAGATAACAAATATAAAACATGTTAGCATCAAACATTAAAGTCCATGTTAAGTTTACACTATACGTATTCTTAAACCATTAGTATAACCTTTTCACATTGACATAATAAACTTAACTAAACATAATGAAAGAAAGAAAAATAAATAAACAAAATAAGAACATAAATAAGATAAAAGTCAACTAAGTAAAGAAAATTAGATGAAAGGCATAAACTTGATATTAATGAAAACAAAACCTAAACATTACAAAAAACTACAAAGAGAAAAAGTAAGAGCATGATCTTGATCTGGAGACCAAGATGCCTAAATGCATAGCAAATGCCTCCTTTTATAGGTCAAAATTGGGAACTATTGATTTGATGACTAATTGATGAGTGGGTGGGCAACTATTGACTTGACGACAATCTTTATCTTCTTTTGTCTGCTTAAAACATCATTGATAATACCCGAATTGGAACTACTTTGAAAGTTATAGGAAATTGTCTCAACTTTTCATGAAAAAAAATAAAATAAAGGTCATTTGGACTTCTAGAACTCCATATATAGGCTAAACACTAAACAGTATTTAGGCTGCAAGACAGATTCAGACTTTTTTTATTGTTGCTACAATTTGGACTTGGAAATGAACTTATTAAATCTTGGGCTCTATATAAAAGTTGCAGGTCTATGTTTTACCTTTCGGGTTTAATTGCTTAGGTTAGGAAGGCTATGAAACCAAACTTATCTACATTTTTATTATCATCATTTTTTTTGCTTTTTTTTTTCAAATTATATACTATCCCTTTCCCTTAGTTGTTATCTTTAACAAAAGAATATAAATAATGTAATAGTCCAATGTGCAACCCACAATCATATGTTAAAGTGTGTGTGGAAATTAAGGTATAAGAATACATGTTAAATGAGTATATGAGCATAATTAAACAATAACAATATGAGAGTTTGTAAACCTGAATATTTTAAGAAGTATTATGATAGACCTTGTTAAGAATGATTACTAAGATACGTCTTAAGAGTTACTTCAACAAAAAAAAGCTCATTTACTCTACCATCCTAGTAACAACAATTTTACACATGCTTTATGAAATAAAAAACACAGTTAGTTAATTATTTTTTTGGTCAACTACCACCTTATCCCCCCAACCAAAATGAGATATTGTCCTCAATGTCCCAACATAGAAAGATATAGTATAGAAGACATCACTTGAAATAACGAATACTGACAAACCTGAAACACACTTAAATAAATATAAGAAATAACAAAATACAATAATAAAAATAAAAGACACAAAGATTCACAAATGAAGAATCAAATCCAATCTAAACTTTTTACAGCTTTCCCTGGATGACCAATTTATGCGACTCGTGGAGGGATTAATTACAGGAATGAAAGATTGTAGTTGGTCAATCAATTATTCAGCAGTAGCAGCAGAGATTATCATTTTTTTTCCTAGGACCAGATCTACCGAAAACACAAATATTTTTTATGTGATGACTCGAGGAACTTGCCATTTCTACACATTTCTATATTTGTTGAATGTATGGGTTGAGTAGAAATAAAAAGAAGAAAGAGAGGATTTTATAGATGAGAAATTAAAAAGGCAATCATACCACCTATTTGTAGGCTAATTAGAGTCTCTCTCACACATACTCTCTCTTTTTATTTATTTATTTTAAAAAAACATGTGTATGTATAGGTGGTTGTGATTGTAGCTCACATCTTCCCTTGGTTTTACATCTAAAAATGGCTTAAACGCCCTCTATGGGTCGGGGATAGACTTCCCATCCAGTTTTCTTAAAAACTAGCAAACATGGTCTTTTTTAGTCAGATTTCCAAGACTATGCCAAGCATGTTCTTTATGAAAATAGGTTCATAAGTCATAAATTGCACGATGCTTATCTCAACTATGATAAGACATAAGAGTCAATAGAAGATTATCTAAAGACTCTTTGTGTTTTGAAATAAATCCCACCTTTTGAAATTTTTCATAGGTTTTGTGGAATGCATGTGACTTCTTAAACATGGTAGGCTAGTAAAATCCAATTTGTAAAATTTCTACAGTCCTTTTTTTTTACAAGAAATGATCCTCACGTGCTTCAAAATGACAAAGTTTCATGACACTACTTATCTCATTGTTAGGAATGCATCTTTGAAATATTTGATCAAGATAATATTTGAATAAGTACGGGTCATCCCAATAAAAGCTTTTTACTTCATTCAAAAACTTTCCTTTATCCTGGGTACTCAAATGAGCTGGCAAATCTTTTGAAGCAAGTAAATTGATATTTTTATCATACCAAGGTGATTAGTACTTAAAAGTGCATTTTTATCATGGTTTTATATCATCATTTTGCACTTGAAATATCAATAACTCCTTGACAAAAGCATGTTTTATAATAATATATCTAATAATATAAGATACCTTTAATTTGTGGTAAATGTTCATTTTAAATATAGGCCTATCACATAAATGAAAGGATTGATTGATGACTTTAAGAACTTAAATTGCAAAGGCAAAGAGATGACCAAACCTAGAAAAGAGATGTCGGTGCAATTCAAACTGGAACACTGTTCGGTAATTGGGTCATATCTGGAGCTATAGATCTCAGATTTAGGTCTACTTTATATGGATGAAAAGGTAAGACATAGGCCTACAACTTTCATATGGAGCCCAAGATCTAAAAAAGTCATTTTCAAGTCTAAATTGTAGCAACAACAAAGAAGCCCGAATCTGTCCTCCAACTCAAGCACTGTTCAGTATTTTGGCCATATCTAGAGTTCTAGAAGTTGAAATGAGCTGAAGTTTTTACACAAGAAACCTGAGACAATTGGCTACAACTTTCATTCAAGTGGCTCCAATTTTGACATTATCAATGACGTTTTAGGCAGACAAGAGAAGATAAGGATTGTCACCAAGTCAAGAGTTGGCCACCCACTCATCAATTAGTCATCAAATCAATAGTTCCCAATTTTGGCCTATAAAAGGAGGCATTTGCCATGCATTTAGGCATCTTGGTTTCCAGATCAAGATCATGCTCTTGCTTTCTCTCTTTGTATTTTTTGTAATGTTTATGCTTTGCTTTCATTAATATCAAGTTTATGTCTTTCATTTCCTTTCATTTACTTAGTTAACTTTTATCTTATTTATGTTCTTATTTTGTTTATTTATTTTTCTTTCTTTCATTATGTCTAGCTATGTTTATTATGTCAAGGTGAAAAGGTTACACTAATGGTGTAAGAATAAGTATAGTGTAAACTTAATATGAACTTTAATGTTTGATACTAACATGTTTTATATTTGTTATCTTGTTCACTCTTTAATACTTTGCTTGTTAAATGACTAATCTTGATTTATGTTGTATAACACTTAGTACAACAAATGCTTGGCACTTTCATAGCCCATACTGTATGGTATAACCGACACATGAGCTATGAAAGGAACTTGATTTGTTGTTAACATAAGTTATAATCATGAATGCTTGACGAAATTCACAAGTATTAGCATTAATCGAATAAGATGACTAATGTAATCATGTTAACAATTTATAATCTGATTGGAATCTCCTTTGTGTGTAGTTTCCAATTGAATAATAAAAGTTTATACTATACTTGTTTGACATACCATTAGTGGATCCTCTAACCTTGATATTTGTTATTATCATTGTTTAATTCTTACATTAATATTCCATCTCAAAGTTCTCATTTTCTTCTTCTTCTTCTCCTTCTCTTTCTTTATTATTAATATTATTATTATTATTAGTATTACTACTACTACTACTACTACTACTACTACTATTATTATTATTCGTACTATTATTATTATTATTATTATTATTATTATTGCTACTATTATTATTAGTACTATTATTATTATTATTGTTGTTGTTATTATTACTATTATTCATTATTATTGCTACTATTACTATTATTGTTGTTTTGTTACTATTGTTGTTGTTTACTATTGTCGTTTATAATTTGTACAATTAACCTCTCTATGGTTCGACCCCGGTCTTGCCGGGTTATTTATTACTTCGATGCTCCTGCACTTGGGAGAAGACATCAATCTTTTAGTCGTGTCAAGTTTTTGGCGCCGTTGCCGGGGAGGTAAGTTTTGTATAAATTATAATATTTATTTTATTTTATCTTCTCACTTTTCTTGTATATAACTTTGTTTCTTTTCTCTTGTTTCTTCTTCTTTTGTTTTCTTTTTCCTTTTATTCTATTTCTACACGTGCTTGAGAGTGTGGTCACGTACATCAAGTGGTAGACTTCGTAGGGTATCCTCATCATTTTCAGAAAATATGGCTGAAGAAGATAATCAATCACTTCATAATGAAAATAATGAGAATAACCGTGCTAGAACACTTAAAGACCACATGAATCCCACAAGAACAAGTGCACCATCATGCATAGTTTTTCCTCCTGATGCATCTCATTTTAATTTTAAACCAGGTATTATTCAACTTTTACCTTCTTTTCATGGCTTAGAATTGGAAAATCCATACTTGCATTTAAGGGAATTCGAGGAGGTCTGCAACACATATAATAATTTAAATTATAGCATGAACACCATTAGATTAAATCTTTTTCCTTTTTCATTAAAAGATAAAGCTAAAACATGGCTATAAAATTTGAGACTAGGATCCATTCGTGCTTGGGATGAAATGTAACAACAATTTTTAAAAAAGTTTTTCCCATCTCATAGAACAAACTCTTTCGAAAGACAAATCACTACTTTCACTCAAAAACCAAGAGAAACATTTTACCAATGTTGGGATAGGTATCGAGACTTGCTTAGTACTTGCCCTTATCATGGTTTTGAAACATGGAGATTGGTTTCATATTTTTATGAAGGGTTAACACCTAGAGATAGGCAAATGGTTGAATTGATGTGCAATGGAACTTTTAAAGATAAAGATCCTGATGAAGCAATGGAGTACTTAGACTTGTTAGTTGAAATGCTCAAAATTGGGACACCGCGGGTACTTATGAGGCACTGAGTAAAACTCAACCTCATACATCTAGTGGAGGTATGTACAACCTTAGGGATGATCATGAACTTCAAGCCAAGTTTGCATCTTTAGCTAGAAAAGTCGAGGCACTAGAATTGAAAAAGAGTGGTCAATTAAAATCTGTTGAAAACATTGCGTGTCAAATATGTGAAACAAATGAACACTCAACCAACGATTGTCCAGCCTTGCCTTTTTTTTAAGGAATGTCTCCGTGAACAAGCCCATGCTTTAAACAGTTTCCAAAGGGCCAACCACAACCCATACTCACAAACATACAACCCTAGTTGAAGAAATCACCTAAATTTTAGTTGGAAGAGTGAGAACAACAATGCACAAACTTCACAACCACCATTTCAAGCACACCATAATTTCCAAAATTCTCATGGATATGCACCTCCTTATGCTCCACCTCTTAAAAGAAATCTTGAGGAAACATTGCATGCATTCATTGAAAAGCAAGAGACAATCAATACTCAACTTGCTCAAAACATGACAGATTTTAAAGATACTCTTGCTAAATTAACATCTGCTCTCAGTTTCCAAGAGAAAGGTAAGTTTCCATCTCAAACACAACAAAATCCCAAAGGGCATTCAACCATAACAAAATCCCAAGGGGCAATGCAATGCAAATACAAGTAGTTCCGGAAGGCAACACATGGATCAAGTCAAATCAGTCACTACTCTTCATAGTGGTAAGGTTATTGAAAAACCCTCTCTTGAACCTTATGAGAAAGATGATGAGTCAATCTCTAAGGGTAAGGAAGGGGTTGAATCTGAAAATTGCAAAGAAAAGACTGATTCTCCGCCAGCACTTCCATTTCCTCAAGCCATGACCAAACAAAGGAAAGTCAATCACAACTCTGAAATTTTTGAAACTTTCAAACAGGTAAGAATCAATATACCTTTGCTGGATGCTATTAAACAGGTTCCTTCCTATGCTAAATTTTTGAAAGATCTATGCACTATGAAGAGGAAACTGAATGTGAAAAAGAAAGCCTTTCTAGCCGAACAAGTAAGTGCTATTCTTCATAACAATAATGCTTTGAAATATAAAGACCCTGGTTGCCCTACAATTTCTTGCTTTATTGGAGAGCATAAAATTGAAAGAGCCTTACTTGATCTTGGTGCTAGTGTGAATTTACTTCCATATTTAGTTTTTCAAAGTCTCAATCCAGGTGAGTTAAAACCAACTTCTATAACTCTTTTACTTGCCGATAGATCTATAAAAGTGCCTAGAGGAATAATTGAAGATGTGTTAGTATAAGTCGATAAATTCATTTATCCTGTGGATTTTATTATCTTGGACACACAACCTGTTGAAGTATATAATTCATTTCCTGTTATTTTAGGACGTCCGTTTCTTGCAACTTCTAACGCATTGATTAATTATAGGAATGGACTGATGAAGCTATCATTTGGAAACATGACATTGGAGATGAATATTTTCAACATTTGCAAGCAACTTAGAGATGATAATGATTTACAAGAAGTAGATCATATTGACAAATTAGTTTATGATCAACTTGAATCTACTTTAAGTAAAAATGAGTTGGATGAATCTGAAGATTTGCAAATGATTTATTCTGAGGAAGAAATCACAAATGAAAAACGCACTGAAAATGTTGATGCGGATCTTTTGTCAAAAGTGACAACAAATTTGACATCTAACATCACACCAATCGATGATTACTATCCTAACGAATCCTTACTTTCTCTTAGTCCAATGCCTTGGTATGATAAAAATATCAATTTTCTTGTTTTAGGAGATTTGCCAACTGATTGGAGTACCCAAGACAAAGAAAAGTTTTTGAACGAAGTGAAGAACTTTTATTGTGATGACCCTAACGTATTCAAATATTGTCTTGATCAAATATTTCAAAGATTCATTCCCGACAATGAGGTAAGTAGTGTCATTAAACTTTGTCATTTTGAAGCATGTGGAAGTTATTTCTCGTCAAAAAAGACTGCTGCAAAAATCTTTCAAAATGGATTTTATTGGCCCACCATGTTCAAGGACACACATGCATTCTGCAAAACTTGTGAAAATTGTCAAAAAATTGACACTGGTCAAAAAGTTTTGTTTTATGTGAATTTTATTGGCTTACCATGTTCAAAGACACACATGCATTCTGCAAAACTTGTGAAAATTGTCAAAAAGTTGACACTGGTCAAAAAGTTTTGTTTTATAATTCTTAACTCTATTCATTCCCTAGAGAGCTAAGATCAAGATGGAACAATCCTTATGGGGCCTGTGATATTAAGAATTCAATGAATGATAATGTTTTTAAGGAAAATGGACATTGTTTAAAAGCTTACTTTGATAATTTTCCTAGTGAAAATAAATCAACTGGTTTGAATGATCTTGTAGATAAAGTTTGATTATTTTGTTTTACTTACATTGTTTTTATGTTTCTTTTTGAGTGATTTTTACTAGTTTCTCTCACCCTAGTTAAATGGCAGACAACGGTACTCCGTGACTTAAGTCGGTTCTTTTAGTTTCCCACAATAACTGATATTTGTGTATATATTTGTGCAATTGTTTGAATCTCTCTTCCAATTCTCATTTGAAAATGGACACTAATCTTGAAAAATTGAAAAAGTTATTTCTTGCTCTGCCTCAGAATGCGATTACAAAAAGTTACCGTGCTAGATGTGCAAGATTGAGATTGTTAATGAATCATGGAATTCCTGAAGATATTCGCTGGTTGATTGAAGCAAAGGTCCGATTATCAGGTGAGTCCTCTAATTCCTTCATTTCACACATGCCTGGAACAGGTAAAAGCACTTTTGCAAAGAAACGTCATGCAAAACGATTGGAAGTCTGTCATCGATGTGCTAGATGGACTTGTAATACACAATGTCGTTCTTTAGGAATGGTATCTATAAACCGTGAAGATAAAATACAATTCATTAAGGATGGCCTGAGTAAGGAGTCTTTAGATAATCTTCTATTGACTCTTGAGACGCATCCTAGTGGAGATGTGCATCGTGCAATTCATGATTTATGGCCACTATTTCATATGGAGATGTGCATCGTGTAATTCATGATTTATGGCCACTATTTCATAAAGAACATGATCGACTTAGTCTTGGGAATCTGACTAAAAAAGACCCTGTTTGCCAGTTTTTAAGAAAACTGGATGGGAAGCCTATCCCGGACCCATAGAGGGCGTTTAAGCCATTTTTGGACGTAAAACCAAGGGAAGATGTGAGCCACAATCACAACTACTTGTACATAGACATGTTTTTTCAAAAGTAAATAAATAAAGAGAGAGAGAGTGTGAGACTCCAGCTGGCCTACATATAGGTGTTGTGATTGCCTTTCTCATTTCTCATCTATGAAACCCTCTCTTCCTTCCTTTCATTTCTACTCAACCTATACATTCAACAAATACACAAGTGTGTAAAAATGGCAAGTTTCTGGGTCATCATATAAGAAATATTTGTGTTTTCGGTGGATCTAGTCATGGGAAAGAAAGTGAGTTTTTAGAATCAGCAAATTATCTTGGTCAAGTGCTAGCTGAGAGAAAGATTCATTTAGTCTATGGGGGAGGTAGTCTTGGGTTAATGGGAGGTGTGTCAATAGCTGCATTTTTAGGAGGTAGTCAAGTTTTGGGGGTCATCCCCGAAGCTTTAGCACAAGGGGACATCATTGGAAAAACAATTGGAGAGGAACTTCAGGACTCCACAATATCGGCTCGAATGAATGCATTGTTTAACCATGCTGATGCCTTCATTGTGTTTCAGGTTTGTCAGTGTTCATTATTTCAGGTGATATCTTCTATACTCTATCTTTCTACCTTAGAACATTGAGGACAATGTCTC
>NW_011501829.1:20436-26649 GCF_000495115.2 Populus euphratica
GTTGGGGGGAGAGGGTAATAGCTAAAAAAGAAAAGAAAAAAATAAATGTGTTTTTTTATTTCATAAAGCATGTGCAAAATTGTTGTTACTATGATGACAAAGTAAATGAGATCTTTTTATGACTCTTGAGATGCATCTTAGTAACCATTCTTAATAAGGTTTATCATAATACTTCTTGAAATATTCAGGTTTACAAACTCTCACATTACTATCACTTAATTCTGCTTATATACTCATTTAACATGTATTCTTAAACCTTAATTTATACAAACACACACACTTTAACATATGATTGTGGGTTGCATATTGGATTATTACATTATTTGTGTTCTTTTGTTAAAGGTAACAATTAAGGGAAAGGGATAGTATATAATTAAAAATAAAAAATAAAAAAAAGAAAAAAAATAAAAAAAAAGAAAAAAAAATGAATGAAATGATGATAATAAAAATGTAGATAAGTTTGGTTTCGTAGCCTCCCTAACCTAAGCAATTAAGCCCGAAGGGGTGTTTTAACACCTAATACCCTAAAGTCAACTGACTTGGGAGCTATTGGCCCAACGCTTGTTACATGGGTTGAGGAGAAAAGCTTAAGGGAATCAAACATTACACTATCTACATATCAGTATCTGCGACCCGAGTTACTAAGCTCGTAGGGGTGTCTCAACACCTAATGCCCTAAGACCAACTAGTCTGGTAGTCATTAGCTGGAAGCTTGTTACATGGGTTAAAGATGCACGATGTTTTTAAATTATATGTATATATATTTTAAAAAAAAGAAAAAAAAAACAAGACAAAAATAATAATCTCAATCCAAGGAAGTTAACCTTAAACATTAAAACAAAAATTTTGTTTTCTTCCAAGAAAAGCCCCATAATTATGTGTTGATACATTGAGCATAAAAAAAGGTTTATTAATATCTTGTTAAGAGGTATTGAGCAGATATATAAATTTATTGAGAGTTTGTTTATCTGGATAGATTAATGGAAGTTAAATGATGAATACCTTGCTTTGTGGAATTTGCAAATTGTTTTTCTATTTTAATACTTTGATTACTAGGGACTAGTAATAAGCTGGTTGGGGGGGTGTGATTAGTACTTAAAAGTGCATTTTTATCATGGTTTTATATCATCATTTTGCACTTGAAGTATCAATAACTCCTTGACTAAAGCATGTTTTATAATAATATATCTAATAATATAAGATGCCTTTAATTTATGGTAAATGTTCATTTTAAATGCACGCCTATCACATAAATGAAAGGATTGATTGATGACTTTAAGAACTTAAATTGCAAGGGCAAAGAGATGACCAAAATTAGAAAAGAGATGTCGGTGCAATCCAAACCAGAATACTATTCGGTAATTGGGTCATATTTGGAGCTATAGATCTCAAATTTAGGTCTACTTTATATGGATGGAAAGGTAAGACATAGGCCTACAACTTTCATATGGAGCCCAAGATCCAAAAAGGCCATTTTAAAGTCCAAATTGTTGCAACAACAAAGAAGCCCGAATTTATCCTCCAGCCCGAGCACTGTTCAGTATTTTGGCCATATCGGGAGTTCTAGAAGTTCAAATGAGCTAAATTTTCTACACAAGAAAGCTGAGACAATTTCCTACAACTTTCATGTTTTCAAGTGGCTCCAATGTTGACGTTATCAATGAAGTTTTGGGCAGACTAGAGAAGATAAGGATTGCCACCAAGTCAAGAGTTGGCTACCCACTCATCAATTAGTCATCAAATCAATAGTTCCCAATTTTGGCCTATAAAAGGAGGCATTTGCCATGCATTTAGACATCTTGGTTTCTAGATCAAGATCATGCTCTTGCTTTCTCTCTTTGTATTTTTTGTAATGTTTATGCTTTGCTTTCATTAATATCAAGTTTATGTCTTTCATTTCCTTTCATTTACTTAGTTAACTTTTATCTTATTTATGTTCTTATTTTGTTTATTTATTTTTCTTTCTTTCATTATGTCTAGCTATGTTTATTATGTCAAGGTGAAAAGGTTACACTAATGGTGTAAGAATAAGTATAGTGTAAACTTAATATGGACTTTAATGTTTGATACTAACATGTTTTATATTTGTTATCTTGTTCACTCTTTAATACTTTGCTTGCTAAATGACTAATCTTGATTTATGTTGTATAACACTTGGTACAACAAATGCTTGGCACTTTCATAGCCCATACTGTATGGTATAACCGACATCTAATCTATGAAAGGAACTTGATTTGTTGTTAACATAAGTTATAATCATGAATGCTTGATGAAATTCACAAGTATTAGCATTAATCGAATAAGATGACTAATGTAATCATGTTAACAATTTATAATCTGATTGGAACCTCCTTTGTATGTAGTTTCCAATTGAATAATAAAAGTTTATACTATACTTGTTTGACATACCATTAGTGGATCCTCTAACCTTGATATTTGTTATTATCATTGTTTAATTCTTACATTAATATTCCATCTCAAAGTTCTCATTTTCTTCTTCTTCTTCTCCTTCTCTTTCTTTATTATTAATATTAATATTATTATTAGTATTACTACTACTACTACTACTACTACTATTATTATTAGTACTATTATTATTATTATTATTATTATTATTATTATTATTATTATTATTGCTACTATTACTATTATTGTTGTTGTTGTTACTATTGTTGTTGTTTACTATTATTGTTTATAATTTGTACAATTAACCTCTCTGTGGTTCGACCCCGGTCTTGTCAGGTTATTTATTACTTTGACATTCCTGCACTTGGGAGAAGACATTAATCTTTTAGTCGTGTCACAAGGCATTGGACTAAGAGAAAGTAAGGATTTGTTAGGAAAATAATCATCGATTGATGTGATGTCAGGTGTCGAATCTGTTGTCACTTTTGATAAAAGATCCGCATCAATTTTTTTGGTGTCTTTTTCATCCTCGATTTCTTTTTAATTGGTCATGGCATGAGGAAATTAAAGTGCTAGCGGGGAATCAGTCTTTTTTTTTTTATATTATTCAAATTCAACCCCTTCCTTACCTTTACAGATTGACTCATCATCTTTCTCTCAAGGTTCAAGAATTGGTTTTTGAATAAGCTTACCACTACGAAAAGAAATGACTGATTTGACTTGATCCATATGTTGACTTCTAGAACTACTTGTATTTGCATTATATTGCCTCTTGAGATTTTGCTGTTGTTGGGATGAAAACTTACATTTCTCTTGAAAACTAAGAGCAGATGTGAATTTTGCAAGAATATCTTTAAAATTTGTTATGCTTTGAGCAAGTTGAGTGTTGATTATCTCTTGCTTTTAAATGAATGCATACAAAGTTTCCTCAAAATTTCTTCTAAGAGGTGGAACATAAGAATGTGCATATCCATAAGAATTTTGGAAATTATGGTGTGCTTGAAACTATGGTGGTGAAGTTTGTGCATTGTCACTCTTCCAACTGAAATTTAGGTGATTTCTCCAACCAGGATTGTATGTTTGTGAATATGGGTTGTGATTGGACCTTTCGAAACTGTTTAAAGTATGGGCTTGTTTATGGAGACATTCCTTAAAAGAAGGCAAGGTTGGACAATCGTTGGTTGAGTGTTCATTTGTTTCACAGATGTGATACACAATGTTTTCAACAGATTTTAATTGACCACTCTTTTTCAATTCTAGTGCCTCGACTTTTCTAGCTAAAGATGCAAACTTGGCTTGAAGGTTATGATCTTCCCTAAGGTTGTACATACCTCCACTAGATGTATGAGGTTGAGTTTTACTCGGTGCCTTATAAGTACCTACGGTGTCCTAATTTTGAGCATTTTCAGCTAACAAGTCTAAATACTATATTGCTTCATTAGGGTCTTTATCTTTAAAAGTTCCATTGCATATCAATTCAACCATTTGCCTATCTCTAAGTGTTAACCCTTTATAAAAATGTGAAACCAATCTCCATGTTTCAAAACCATGATAAAGGCATGTATTAAGCAAGTCTCGCTGCCTTTTTCAACATTGGTTAAATGTTTCTCCTGGTTTTTGAGTGAAAGTGGTGATTTGTCTTTTGAAAGAGTTTGTTCTGTGAGATGGGAAAACTTCTTTAAAAATTATTGTTGCATTTTATGCCAAACACAAATGGATCCTGGTCTCAAATTTTATAGCCATGTTTTAGCTTTATCTTTTAATGAAAAAGGAAAAAGCTTTAATATGATGGTGTTCATGCTACAATTTAAGTCATTATAGGTGTTACAGACCTCCTTAAAATTCCCTTAAATGCAAGTATGAATTTTCTAAATCTAATCCATGAAAAGAAGGTAAATATTGAATAATGTCTGGCTTAAAATTAAAATGAGATGCATCAGTAGGAAAAACTATGCATGATGGTACACTTGTTTTTGTAGGATTCATGTGGTCTTTAAGTGTTCTAACACGGTTATTCTCATTATTCTCATTATGAAGTGATTGATTATCTTCTTTTGTCATATTTTTTGAAAATGATGAGGATTCCCTACAAAGTCTACCACTTAATGTACGTGACCACACTTTCATGCATGTGTAGGAATATAATAAAAGAAAGAAGAAAACAAAAGAAGAAGAAACAAAAGTAAAGAAACAAAGTTATATACAAGAAAAGTGAAAAGTGAAAATAAAATAAATACTATAATTTGTACATAAACTTACCTCCGCAGCAACGACGCCAAAAACTTGATACGACTAAAAGGTTGATGTCTTCTCCTAAGTGCAGGAGTGTTGAAGTAATAAATAACCCGACAAGATCGAGGTTGAACCATAAGGAGGTTAATTGTATCAATTATAGATAACAATAATACAACAACAACAACAACAACAATAGTAACAATAATAATAGTAGTAGTAGTAGTAGTAACAACAACAATACTAAAGAAGAAGAAGTTGATGAGAACTTTGAGATAAAAGATCAATGTAAGGATTAGACAATGATTACAATAAATGTCAAGGTTAGAGAATCCACTAATAATATGTCAAACAAGTATAATATAAACTTTTATTATTTAATTGGAAACCACATACAAAGAAGGTTCCAATCAAATTATAAATTATTAACATAATTACATTAGTTATCTTATTCGATTAATGCTAATACTTGTAAATCTTGTCAGACATTCATGATTATAACTTATGTTAACGACAAATCAAGTTCCTTTCATAGCTTAGGTGTCGGTTATACCATACAATATAAGCTATGAAAGTGCCAAGCATTTGTTGTACCAAGTGTTATACAACATAAATCAAGATTAGTCATTTAACAAGCAAAGTATTAAAAAGTGAATAAGATAACAAATATAAAACATGTTAGCATCAAAAATTAAAGTCGATGTTAAGTTTACACTATAATTATTTTTACACCATTAGTATAACCTTTTCACCTTGACATAATAAACTTAACTAAACATAATGAAAGAAAGAAAAATAAATAGACAAAATAAGAACATAAATAAGATAAAAGTCAACTAAGTAAAGAAAAGGAAATGAAAGACATAAACTTGATATTAATAAAAACAAAACCCAAATATTACAAAAAAAAAATACAAAGAGAGAAATCAAGAGTATGATCTTGATCTAGAGACCAAGATACTTAAATACATAACAAATGCCTCCTTTTATAGGCCAAAATTGAGAACTATTGATTTGATGACTAATTGATGAGTGGGTGGCCAATTCTTGACTTGATGACAATCCTTATCTTCTCTTATTTGCTCAAAACATCATTGATAATGTCAGAATTGGAACCACTTGAACATGAAAGTTGTAAAAAAATGGAGGTCATATGGACTTGTAGAACTCTAGATATGGGCAAAAAACTGAACAGTGGTCGGGTTGCAGGACAGATTCAGACTTCTTCATTGTTGCTACAGTTTGGATTTGAAAATGACCTTATTAAATCTAGGGCTCCACATGAAAGTTGTAGACCTATATCTTACCTTTCCATCCATATAAAGTAAGTAGACTTAAATTTGAGATCTACAGCTCTAGATATGACCCAATTACCGAACTGTGTTCTGGTTTGTACTACACCAGCATCTCTTTTCTATGTTTGGCCATCTCTTTGTCCTTTCAATATCAGTTGTTAAACTTATCAATCAATCCTTTTATTTATGTGATAGACCTACATTTAAAATAAATATTTACCATAAATTAGAGGTATCTTATATTATTAGATATGTTAGTATAAAACATGCTTTAGTTAAA
>NW_011501829.1:26697-31686 GCF_000495115.2 Populus euphratica
GTTAAGGAGTTATTGATACTTCAAGTGCAAAATGATGATATAAAACCTTGATAAAAATGCACTTTTAATTACTAATCATTAAGCTAATAAGGGTCCATTAACGTTATATAGAAGGACTATATATATTTTTTATAGTTATCAAATCTTAGTAGCATCTATTTATTGAATAATTTAGATTTTTTTCTTAGTGCAAATTGTGTTCTTTACTAGAACAAAGATTAACAATTGACTTTCACCAAGATATAACTGACTCTGTGGTGTCTTTATATACTTTGGTTCTTATTTGGCTGTAAACAATAGGTCCAAGTTTTTTTCCAAGATCTTTAATTTTTAGATACAAGGTTATCTTTAGGTCAAAGGTTTTTTGATCCAAACTTGAATTTCAACTTCTTTGGTTGTTTATCTACTTTATAGTTGGTTTTAAGATTATTATCCTAGGGATTCTGATTAGTACTTAAAAGTTCATTTTTATTAAGGTTTTATATCATCATTTTGCACTTGAAGTATCAATAACTCCTTAACTAAAGCATGTTTTATAATAACATATCTAATAATATAAGATACCTTTAATTTATGGTAAATGTTTATTTTAAATGCAGGCCTATTACATAAATGAAAGGATTGATTGATGAATTTAAGAACTGAAATTGAAAGACAAAGAGATGGCCAAACTTAGAAAAGAGATGTTGGTGCAGTTCAAACCAGAACACTATTCAGTAATTGGGTTATATCTGGAGCTGTAGATCTCGGATTTAGGTCTACTTTATATGGCTGAAAAGGTAAGACATAGGCCTACAGCCCACGCACTATTCAGTGTTTGGCCTATATCTGGAGTTCTAGAAGTCCAAATGACCTCCATTTTTTTTTTGAAAAGTTGAGACAATTTCCTATAACTTTTATATTTTCAAGTGGTTTCAATTCTGATGTTATTAATGATGTTTTGGGCAGACAAGAGAAGATAAGAATTGTCACCAAGTCAAGAGTTGGCCACCCACTCATTAATTAGTCATCAAATCAATAGTTCTCAAAGTCTGCGAGAATTTGACTAAAGGGACTAGTTGTGCATAAGAAAGACACATCACCCTCAATGTACCCTACCCATAGCAAGTTGTATTGTTAATTAATTATTTTTCTCTAAGTCTTATTTGTATTTGTTGGTTCATCAAAGGTTCATAAAAGATTTTTCTAGTGAGAAGGTATTTATCCTATCAAACTAAAATCTAATTATTTTAAATCTTAAATTTTAACTATGTATTTAGTTATATTTTGTATCTTTTAATATCTGAGGATATACTTCGCAATGTATTTTTATACCCTCAAATAATAAAGTCTGTAGCTAATTTTTAATATTTATTGCTATTAGTTCATTTAATTTAATAGCGGAGTGTGTATTATATTGTAAAATTCATACCTTGAATATTAATTCAACAAATTGATTTTTGTGATATTTTTAAAATTTTGGTCAAATTCTAATGGATAATAATAAATTAGTTACGATATTCATTCTTTGTATTTAAAAAAAATGATAAAATTGTAATTTTTGTTTTTTTATATATAAAATATTTATGAAAAGCTTTTAGGATTTGATTATATGCACATAAACTAAAATATATTTTTGTGTTTTTGAGACAAGGAAAGTTTTTCTTTTTTTCAATTTTTTTTTGAAATCTCAAAGAAAAGCAGGTATTTTTAATACCAGATCGATATCTTACAGTGCAAATCTAGAACCCAATATTAAATGAAATTGTTGGAAAAACACATGAGTAACACATAACTAATTTTAAAATGTTCCCTGAACTTTTAAAGATTATTTAGTGCTTGTTTGACTAGATACTAGAATAATGGACAAACTAAAGCTAAAAGAAGGGCAGTAAGGTGTTTTTGCCAAACATACCCTTATCGTGAAAATAGAGGCATGAAAAAAATACCTTAGACTTGTATTTAATAAACATGCATTAAGGACCCAAATAAATAAATTTTTCTTTAACAAAAATAGGGTATGCCAAGCATGCATTTATGTTTGAGTTGGGCGTAGCCCAACCATATGAGCTTGTTTATTAGGCATAAAGCCCAAACCCACGTGTACGGTTTGAGCTCACACCATCCCAACTTGATTTTTGTTGGGCCAATGATTGTGCATAAAAAGTGTCATTAAGTCTCTTATTTTACATATGTATTTATTGTTTTTATTTGGTTTTTTTAATAATAATTGATGTACTTTTTAGTAATGAAGTTTGTTTTAATGTTTCGATAGGTTTTTGGAGCTTAAATGAATTAATTCAGGAAATTCAATGTTGGAATTCAGAACAAAGAATTGAAGAGACATTTAGTTGAAGATTGAAGCAAATCTTGGTTCAAATAAGTGCTCCAAATTTGTCCCAAAAATCAATTCTATTCCAATTCTAGAAAAGCATATCATATGATCTATTTCAAGCCCAAACTTGCCTTATGTTGTGTGCAAACTTCAACCATTAAACACTCAAGGTTTCAATGTCAATCTTAGCCCAAATAATAGTATATTTGTATACTTATTTGATGCTTAAATTCAACCCCAAATCAGCCCCAAATCAACCTTCAAATCAGCCCAAACACAATCCATGATCTTACATGTCCACACAACAACAATTAATTTATTTTGGGTAATCCATTGATCCAAGAAGGCAAGCACATGGATGGAAAGCCGAAGGGGATATTTTTACATTATTTTGGGTAAAAAAAAAGAAAGAGATAGCTCATAAATGAGGAAGAAAAACGTGCACCAAAATGGTTGCAAAGCTATCCTGATTTGATTTTTCAAAACACCTTTCGGTGTTTTACCCATAACTTTTGACTCAGGTGTCCAAATGAGCTGTTCTTTAATGATCCGGAAAGGTGACAGAATTTCCTATAAATATTTCTCTAATAGACATCTCTAGGAGAGGCTTCTAAGAGGGTCAAATTGCTGTCCAAAGTTAGAGTCAGATTTGTGTCCGAATTTTTTCTGAAATTGTGTTGTGTTCTTCTTTATAGATTTCGGTTCTTTTGTTTGTAAAACTTATTATTTCAGTTTGATTCAAGTTATTTCATGTTTATTCAAGTATTGTTATATATAATCATCCAAATCAAGGATGATGGTGATTGAGGTGAGTTCTTTAGGATATGAATGAATCTTAATGTTTATCTTCTCATTTTCTTCATGAATGATTTATTAGTGCAAAGAAATTTTAGAAATCATTTAGGTAATGTTATAATCTTGAATTTTTATGCACAAACTTTAGTTTTGGTATAGAGATTGCTTGATTCAATGTCTTACTTAATATGAAAGTACTTGTTCATTCTTAAGCAATAATCAATCTTCATCTTTCTAAACTTCATTGCAATATCTTCCGATTTAATATCACCATCCTTGATATTAGGTTGAGTTATCTTACATATATTGAAGAAATCACCAATACATCACCATTAAAATTGATTTGGACCTAGACTTACTTTTTCTTGTCATTTAAAATCTATTTACACTTTTTCATCTTTGAAAACAAATCCATCAATTATTTTCAACCAAGTTATTGCTAATTTAATTTCTCTTGAGTTTTTTTTTTTTGTTACCTAGCTTAATTTCCAGATCTAGCTCTCTATGGATATGACCTCAATCTTACCGAGTTAATTGCTACATCGCACACTCGTGCACTTGCGAGTTAAAACAAGCCGATCATAAAAAGCGGTCAAGCAATTTTGGCGCCATTGCCGGGGAGCTAGCAAGCAAAGGTAACAAATTTAGATTTTATTATTGGAAAAAACAAAAAAAAATCATATATAAAAAATCAATTGGCTGGTTTTACCGCCTCAAAAAAATTGAAAAAAAATAAATCAAATGGCTAGTTTTACCACCTAAAAAAAAATTGACCTAAACTTTTCGAATATTGGACTATTGGACTACTAATTGTTAGCTTTTGTTTGGTTTAACCATTTTTCTTTTGATGTTTATTCTAATTAGTTTATAATATTTATGGTTTATATTATAAGGCTGGTTTTACAGCCTCTTGTTTATTTTATGTTTTTTTGTTGTTTTATTGTGATTAGTTTTCTTATATTTATTGTTTGAAGTACTTGGTTGATATTACCACCTCTTTATTCTTACTTGTTATAATTGTCTTTTAATGTTTATTATTGTTAATATTGCTTATTAGTTGAAGTGTGAATTTTCTAATTTGTTGTATTTTTATTTTTGAGCTATTATTTTATCTTTTACATTTCATTTACTTTTATTTGCAATTTTCTTTTTCCTTTTTCCTTTCTTTTCATATTCATATAATCGTTATATTATTATTATTTTTTCATCATGGCTAATGTTAAAGATATAGAGGGTGAAGGGAGTGTTCAAGGTAATGGACCTCCATAATTCAATGATCAACCTAATTTTCGAACTCTTAGAGAGTATCTTCACCTAGCTAGATAAAGTACACCTTCGTGTATTATCTTGCCTCTAAACCAACAAGCTTTCAATTTGAAACCAGGCATGATCCAATTTCTTCCCACATATCATGGTATGGATTCTGAAAATCCATATATACACATTAAGGACTTTGAAGAGGTATGTAATACTTTTATTGATAAAACATGCACTGAAGAAACTATTCGGTTGAAATTATTCTTATTCTCTCTGACACGACTAAAAGATTGATGTCTTCTCCCAAGTGCAGGAGTGTCGAAGTAATAAATAACCCGGCAAGACCGGGGTCGAACCACAAGGAGGATAATTGTACAAATTATAAACGACAATAGTACAACAACAACGATAATAATAACAACAACAATAATAATAGTAATAACAACAATGACAACAATGACAATAACAATAACAATAACAATAATAATAATAATAACAATAATAATAATAATAATAATAAAGAAGAAGAAGAAGATGATGAGAACTTGGAGATGGAAAATTAATGTAAGGATTAAACAATAATAATAACAAATGTCAAGGTTAGAGGATCCACTAATGGTATG
>NW_011501828.1:0-6397 GCF_000495115.2 Populus euphratica
ATATAGCTTATCTTACCATATTTATTCCAATGGAAAAAAGCCATTTGAAGAGCCATTTATATTGGAGTGAAAAAAATAAGTGTTTTATTATTTCTTAATATTGTTTAATGTTATTTTTTTCTACATGTCTATATTTAATTGGTCTATTTTTTTAGTGGTCCCACTTTGTTAGTTTTGGCTCTTTAAAGAGATATGTAGAAATAATATTTGTAAAAGAAAAAAGACATTTTAATATTTTGTTTGACTTCTTTATGTAAAACAAACAAAGAAAAATCAAAATATTAATTTTTTATTTTTAATTATTCATTTGTCTTTTTCATTGTGAGAGATGCTCTTAGAACATCCAAAGATACATATATATTAAGACAAATCTAGGTGAGGCGGAGTTGGTAGACGAGTACTTAACTAAAGTCAGTCTCCACCAATCCTTTCTCTCTCTCTCTCTGTTTTTTCCCCAACTGGGCCCCCCCTCCTCTATGCACACAGGTCCTTTTAGAAGATTTCTCCTCCACCGAACAAGATTGCTTTGCGAAGTTCTCAAAAACAGCATAGTGACGTGAACCCAGCCCACCTCTTCCCTTATCCACTCACAGAATCTTTTCTTGCCACCACTCATGTCTCAATCATCTTCACGCATAAAAACAAACACAGACACCCTCTTTGTCTTCTTCTTACCAAATTCGTGTGATATTTCTTTTCAGGGTTTGGTATTTCTCTATATTTCTTGAAACTCTTTGTTGTCTATCTCTTGAGTTATCAATTTCCTTGATTACTTGATTCAAAGATTGAAACTTTTGTTACCAAAGACAACAAAGATTGCAAATTTAGAGGTTTATTGATTGACCATTTAGGTTTTGTGAGTTTATGTGATGCTATGGCCTTGATTGAAGCTTTATATGATATTTTAGAGCATCCCTCTTCAATGATAGGTTTATGTACAGAAACGGTGGGTTTTTTAGGTCCGCTGTGGATATCTTTTCTTATTGGCTTAATTATTGGATGGTCATGGAAGCCTAAATGGGTGACCAGGGAAAGTGACAAATTGACTTCTTGTGCATCAAAGATATTGGAGTCATCGTTGCCATCTTCACCTTGTCGATCTTTGATGTCTGTATTGAAGAGTTTTGGTTCTTTCTCGCAGTGGAATTCGTTCTTGGTGAGGTCTTCAAATTGCGAAGCTTCTTGGGTTGTGGACAACAACAACAATTTAGAGCATCAGAATCTATCTCATGTGCCACCTACAGAATATGAAGATTGCAGGTACGAGCCCGTATCACAAAGTGTCTAGTTTTCTGCATCAATAGAAGATTAAATGAAATGAGCCTTGCAATCTTTGAATGAATTTAGAAGTTTGTCAGTAGTATTTGTTTTGTCTATTGTTAAATAACGGGTAAAGTTCTCAATAATTTTGTGGAGT
Organism: Populus euphratica; assembly: GCF_000495115.2. NCBI lineage: Eukaryota > Viridiplantae > Streptophyta > Magnoliopsida > Malpighiales > Salicaceae > Populus > Populus euphratica. The sequence continues at coordinate 1,418 of NW_011501828.1, forward strand.
TGAGATTCGTAATCAGTTTGATTGACTGAGGGTTGCTTGTGCCATCATGACACCTTATGGTATGATAGTATGGTATCTGATGGGAAACTTGAATCTGTGCAAATATTAGAATTGGACGAGGCAAGAAAGAGAAAATCTATGATTCCTTGTAGTAATAGTTTCCAGTTTAGCAATGATCTCTTGCTTTATGATTAATTTGTTTAGAATTATCAATTGTTGGGTTTGACACACAATGGGAAATTTTGTCTCTATGGGATGACCATAAAATGGTTTTGGATAATATCAAAGAAAATTGTGAATGAGCTTAATTTGGGGCAAGTCAATAATTTCTTCTTTGTACTTGTCTAGTAGATCACAGCTGAATGAAGAGCAGTCTAATATTGCTAGTCTAGTCACGGAGGAGGATTTAAAACATTTGAACCAGCTTGTTGAGGTTAAAGATGGAGGTTCTACTTGGATACATATGATGGATCGTTCCACCCCAACTATGAGATACCAAGCATGGAGGAGAGATCCCAAGGTAGGCTTTTCTCTCTTATTCAAACAGTAATTTAATACAGGCCAACAGTTTTATCAGTTCTTCTGATTCAATTTGGTAATTTGGTTGGAATTTCTGCTACTTTCTTTCATGCAATTGGATAATGTGTGGAATATAGACATCTTTTTTATCAGTTTTTGTTTTAATGGGTTGTTAGACTGGTCCTCCTCAATATCGTAGCAGTACCGTCTTTGAGGATGCCTCACCAGAGATAGTGAGAGACTTCTTTTGGGATGATGACTTCCGGACAAAGTGGGATGACATGCTTGCTTATTCTGCAATATTAGATGAATGTTCCATCACAGGGACCATGCTAGTGCATTGGATACGAAAAGTGAGTCTTCCTTTCATATGTTCTAAATCATAGCTTGTCCTGGTTTTATGTGCTTATCTCCTACCAATGCTTTTTGCTGCAGTTTCCCTTTTTCTGTAGTGACAGAGAATACATAATAGGTCGACGAATATGGGAGTCGGGCAGATCTTATTTCTGTGTGACGAAGGTATGAATCAGGAGTTTATAATTCTGTGTTTATAAATGACGGACAATAATAATAATAGTAAGCAGCATCTACTTGGTACCTAACTCAGCTTATGTTGGGACAAACATGGAAACTGAGTTTAGCTATATGTAAGGTAACAGAGGCCTAACAAGCCAATCAGTTAGGGCTGCTGATGCTAACTAAGTTGAACTGGTCTTCTGAAACCTTCCATTTTGAATATCCCCAACCGTAGGGTACAAATAAACAATTGATTCTCACTGGCTTAAAATTGGGATGGCTTAAAGTGCTTCTCAGAGTGTAATTCTTGTTAGTTCCAGTTCCTATTGAATTGACTCGGGTGAATTGAAAAATTAGTAACTTGTGTCTAAGAAAATGTTTGAAACGATACACAATGATAGGGATGGAAAAGACTCGTTCCTTTTGGATATGAGGGAGGCCCTCTCTGTGTAATTACAGTTCCCAAACTAACCCAGTTTTCTTCTAGAACTACATCTTTCTATTGCTCAAACTCATAATCACTTCCCACTGGTGGGAGAGAGATAGCAATGGACCACAAGGTCCTATGGAAAAAGACTTTCTTTATTAACAAATGGGAGCATTCTGCAATCTCATCTATCAGCTTTTTATCATGTCTGCTTGTTTTCTTTTGCAATCATCGCTGAGATTTTGGACCTCCAATCTAATTGACTGCTTCTAACTAATTTCAGGGAGTACCATGCTCATCTGTCCCAAGGCGAGATAAGCCAAAACGGGTTGACCTATACTACTCAAGTTGGTGTATCCGAGCAGGTATATCATATCTTCTTCCTTTCTGCCATTTAATTGAATAAATCCTTTTTCACCTTGAAACATTTCTTCAGGTTCTCACTACCCCAGAACATTGGGCAACTGCTTTGTCCCATGAAGAGCTAGTCTGTAAATTATTTGTCATGAGACTTAGAATAGTGACTAACAGCTAAATCCGCTTGAATTACACTTGATCAGTGGAATCGAAGAGAGGTGATGGCCAGCTGACTGCTTGTGAGGTGTTGCTCTTCCATCATGAAGACATGGGCATCCCATGGGAAATCGCTAAGCTTGGAGTGCGGCAGGGCATGTGGGGAACTGTCAAGAAGATTGAACCTGGTTTACGTGCCTACCAAAAAGCAAGAGCATCAGGGGCAGAACTTTCTCGGCCTGCTTTCATGGCTCAGATTAACACCAAAATAAATCCAGTGTTGCTGAGATCCTTGGGAGGCGATGAGAATTTGTCAGAGAATGAAGCAGCTACCACTACTTCTGAGAAGTCTTTGGGCCAGAACATACCAAAGCTTCTAATTTTTGGTGGGGCTATTATCCTTGCCTGCAGCTTTGATCGAGCACTCTTGACAAAGGCATTTATATTCAATGTGGGAAGAAGGTTTGGAAACATGGGAAGGAATGCAAGATTTAATGCTGGAACTACTTGAAAGTTGAAAACCCAATATGAGAGATGCTATACTTCTTAACTACAACCAGTGTCACTCTTCCCTTTTCAGTGGGAGTGGGAGGTTGTATAATTTTGTATCATACTTCAGAAACATGTTGATAATGCGATATGATAAGGATGCTTTTACTCAAAGCAGAAGTTTTCTCTTCAATCAGTTAAACCACAGATACTTAGAGGTCCATATATCGTCTGCTCTACTTGTTGTCATTGTTTATGTTCATCAGTCTCATTTCAGCCCGCTTGTTGCAGAAATATTTGTCAACATGATGTCCTGTGCTTTGATGGCATAGCTTCTCCCATATTATCAGTTAAAAACACCCATTAAGGTTTTAATCTTCCTTCTGGGCATGCTCTGCTCAAGTACAATATCTAATCTTAATAGAATGAGAAGTTTCATAGGAGACATCCCTCTCCTGATTTCCTCCAATTCAACCTCTTTCATTTCATGCCATAAGAATTAACAAATAGATCATAATCCGAAAAAGTTTAGACTAAAAATTGTAGCATTTTTCCTTAGTAATGTCTAATCAATGCAATGCATGACTAGCTACAACAGAAGCATTAAGTAATGTTTTGGATAAAGAAGGAGATGTCCATGGTTTATCATTAATAACAACCTCTGCAAGGCAGTGTTGGAGATAATTAACCACGGAGACCAAGCAGAATCAATGACATATTAATGTTTCAAAACAGTTTAATCCATCCAGTTGGGGTGCTAATTTTGGCATCTCACTGGTCTTCTTCACTTTTGCCACCATGTTTTCACTAGATGATCTCATTCTGCTTCCCACCTCCTGAACACAAACAAAGTTAAGTTTGATTCTTCCACATAAACAAGAAACTAAAACTACAAGTTGACAGAAAGCAAAGAAATTTATGAAGGGACCTAGTTTATCACCTGAGCTTTGGAGTGGCTTTTGTCGAAGAAACAAATCCCAGCTGCAGCAGCAGCAACTGTTACTGTCACAGACATTGCACCCATTGCCATTCTTCTATGTTATTCTTGGAGACAATGGCCTCTAATGAAATAACTTGATTTTATATGGAGAAACGCTACGGAGGGGGTAAAGCAATAGCAAAGGAATTTGAGATACCTTGCTAGTGAAGAGAAGTAAAGAGTGACAAAGAGAGGAAAGAAGTGCAAGAAAAGTAGGGCAAGAAAGAAAGGAATACAAAGACTATCTCTTATGGTACTATCATGACTAGGAAAAACTAAAAAACAAAAAAACCTAAACTGAAAATTTCTATGTGACAAAGGACCTAGCCTTCCTTCCCTCTTCACCTTCTTGAATTTATAGTATATTAGGCTCTATTTATGGCTTTGATTTCATGAGCATTCATATGGGGTAGAGATGAAAAGGATAATCCTATCCAATTTCCAAGTTACCTATTCCATTGGACATAGTTTCCTCCTGAGAATAGAAGGAGAGCCCACGTCAAGAGGGAGTGAGCCGACCACACAAGTACATAGCACTTTGCTAATCTCTTATCCTGCGAGCAACTTGCCCTCATGAAAAAAGAGTATGCATCTTGTCTATTTTCATGACGTCAAGACTCACCCAAATTCAATTAATTGATCTAATATATAGTTGTAATAATTTCCTAAACATAAGTTTTTCAATAACATTAAGGTCATGATTACTTGTTAGAAACATGCATGTAAAAAATCAGATAAATGTATTTCTTACCATCACGTATGACTTGGGTTTGAATCACACTCGTGCCCATTTAATGGTCAATATTTTATGTTTATAAATGTATCTTAATGCATCCAAATAAAGATCAAAGACTTAGTCTCAAATCAAAGGTTTCTTCACTAATATCAAACTTGGTTCGGACTTATGACTTCCTAGTATAATATTAGTTTTATATAAATTAAATTAGGGTTCTGTTTATTTTATGAAAATTAGTTTCTTGAGAATTATTTTTTCAAATTTTTTATATTTATTTATCATTTAAAAAGTTAGTTAATGAACAATATTTTATTTTCAAGAAGTTGCAAAAAAAAATTAAAAATATCAAGTTATTTTTTAATTATATCAAATTTGATTTTTAATCTTTTAATTGCTATTTTTTTTTTAATAATTGTTTTTCAATTTTATTATTAGAAATTTAATTTAATTTAAATTTTATATTAATTTTGTTCTTTATTTTTTATTGTTATTTATTTTTTTTTTATTATTTTTTAATTAAATTTTTTTTATCTATTAGATTTAACCCCTATTATTTTGATTGCTATTTATTTATTTGAAATAATTTATGAACTTTTTTTTTTCAATTTTATCATTCATCAACTTCTTCACTTATTTTTTTAACTGCTATTTTTAATTTAAAATAATTTATAAAATTAGGTTTCTTTCAATTTTTTTATTTATCAAATTTTATACTTGTTTTTTTCATTATTTGTTTAGTTATGTTTACTGATTAGTACTTAAAAGTGCATTTTTATTAAGGTTTTATATCATCATATTGCA
>NW_011501828.1:13929-31702 GCF_000495115.2 Populus euphratica
GGGGGGCTCTAGGTGAGATAATTAGGATAGCTTCAGCATTTTCTCAATAAGTTGTTGCTCCCCACCCCAGACTCAAAACAAATCTACACTCTTGTTGCAACCCAAGACAACCAACAATGCACACAATGGCCCCAAAAGATAATTCAAAGCGCTGTCCTTTTTTCCATCCAGAAAATACAAGATGGCTACCTAGCTCCATATGTTGCAGATATCAAGTGTAGTAAGAGCACTACCTCGACAAAACAATAACAAGGGGGCCGAGGTGGAATCTTCAATTCAACATCCAGGATACGGCCATACTGCAAAATCAAATAACAAAATCTGTGAGCTCAGCCATACTGGTAAACCATTGGACAGCTAAATTGCAGCTGTATAGAAAATACTAAACATGCCATCTATATATACATATACACACACACACACAAACATATCTATATGTTATTGTGCAAACAGCGAGCATTGCATAAGTTATATGCACGCATATTGTTCATCCTCTGAGCAGTATACAGACAAGCAATGTATTGCTTAAATTTCTAAATATTTGAATCCGCTGATCGGAAGCACAGCTGTGCCTGGATGAACTTTTGATATGTTTTGAGGTGACCATGGGATGCTGGAAATATATAGCATCACTCAAGGGAATAGTGATAAACAGCAAGCAGGCATGTACATGCTTAATAGTAGGAAAAAATAATCATTTCTGAGGTTAATAGCAATGATAATGGTGCACATATAATTAACTTAAAATGAATAAATCTCATTATTCTGCTAACAAGAGTATAAGCTTCACATGAAAACATTTAATACAAACCTTGTAAAACAGATCTTCAACTTTCGATTCTCTTATATCTGCAGGTAAGTTGCCAACGTAGATTGTACGAGAAAAACGACCACTCATTTTTTTGTATCGGAAGAATATAGCAAAGCCTTTGCTGCACGATGCAAATGCATTGCATAAATAAAGGAACATTTCCAGAAACGAAAACAACTCTATCTGGTTATGTTGCATTTATCATCAGCATGTACTATGACTATAACAAAAGTATGGCAAAACCAAAAACTATGAAGCAAACCAAGAGAGCAATCCTCCATGTGAACCACGCTCCACAAGCTCCATCGCTCATTTTCTCCAAGAGGTTCCAAAGCTATAATAAATTGGAAATATATATTTGGTCTCCTCATCATTCCACAATATTTTGCAGATGTATAGCTCTTCTGAGTGTGAGCAACAATCTCCAGTTATAAAAAATAATACTCATAACTCCACTCCACCCTGATTTTCCCACTCCCTCTCTATATCCCTATGCATGATTGCAAAGCTCAAATTTGTCCAAGCGCTTGTCATCTATCATAAAGAAAGCATTTGTGTCAAGAGATCAAGTAACATATTTATTTATATACCTTACTCAGCTCGCTTTTCAATCAGAATTGAACAAAACAACCCTGTAAATTACAAATACACCCCCAAATTCCCCCTTTTCAAGTCGCCCTCGGGTAGAGGCTAGGGGGCATCTGGCTTTCACATAACTTTGCAAGACTTTTCTGTTCTCAGATTAAATTCACCAACTCAACAATTCATTAAGTAAGTAATTCAGAAAACAATCTGGCCTTTCTCGTTCAAAGTTTAAAAAACAAGCACACAACAACTAGTCTATACAGCCATACGAGACTATGGACTCGCATCCCATTTCCTTCTGCCTTACTTTAGTCAGTTAGTACTTCCTAAGCTCGTCCTCACATCAAGTAAAAGCAGTCTCAACCCACACCACACATTTCGAGTTAATCCAATTAGATAGCTCGAACGGAGCATCAAAGTGTTTTCAATATGTTAAGGAGTCAGTTAGTATTACCATCTTCTCAATTTCAATCAAAATAAAAGTTAATTTTGTTTTTAATGAAAAAAACTTACAAATACTAAGAATAAATACTCTAGAGAACACGAACTGCATTGAATAACAATTAAGCAAGAAATCACAGTCGATTAATCGTAATTATTGTGCAGTAATTCAATTAGTTGCTGTAAGATTCAAGTTTTGGAAGTTGTTAGGGTTTAACAATCGAAGATTGGAATCTTGAAACCCTAAAATGAACTTGAAGAGGTTCGAGAGAGAGAGAGAGATGAGCTATAGGTTATTGATCATTGTACCGAGAGAGAAAGAAATGTCGATGCCGGAGCGAGCAGTTGAAGCGAGTCGGGAAGCTAGTCGCGGAGGTTTCGAGAGAGAGAACGAAGAAGCTAGCTAGGGTTTCTTGTTGTTCCTTGTCTCAAGGCTTGAAACTTTGGCCGATGCTGCGTTTTGGCTGCAATCACACACTTCACTTTCCTCGTGTGTAATAATAAGCCCTTGTTATAAGATGAGGCCTGTTTGGCGATTCAAACAATGATTGCTTGTCAGCTATTGGTTAGTATATATTAAGGTAGAAGACGCGGAAGCGGTAAAATCAAATGAAACACGTGTCAAACTACTTTCTCATGTTATGAAAGGAGATAAATTCAACAAAACATTAGCCACGGTTTATTTTTTCAGAGAAAAAAGGTTTTTGAAAAAAATAAAAATTTTATTTATTTGTAATTTTTTTATGTTTTTAAATTTTTTTAATGTCTTGATATTAAAAATTAGTTTTTAAAAATAAAAAATTAATATATTTTTAAATAAAAAAATAATATATTTTTAAATAAAAAATATTTTAAACAAATAATTATAATATGAAACATGCTCTAAAATAATTACTAAAACAAATGGTAGATTAGGGAAACAAATATACTTCTTTTTAAAATTATATTATTTTAATAATTTTTTTATTAAAAAAACACTTTGATGGACATAATCAACCCATGCGATCGGGCACCCAATCTTGGGCTAGATTGACTCTAAATTGTATCTTATTATTATGATTGTAAGTGATAACTTGAATGTTCAAAACTAGCTTGACCAATAATAACATATATTGAAATAAGTTAAAACAATGACGGCGACTTTATTAAAAATATAAAAAGTTTAATTAATTTTTAAAAATCTAAAAGATATGACATTTTTACAATGCGCATATCACTGTTCACTCTTTTACATGGATTTATTATTCAAAAATTTACTTTTTTTTTTAATTTGGTTTTTAAAATTTTTTACATGATTGCATTTTTTGGGTTAAATTGAAGGGCAAATAAATCAAATTTGCTGGACAAGGATAAAATTATATAAAAAAAAAGACCGGAGTATAAAAAGCTTAATAAATTATTAACAATGATTTTAAAATTCATACAAAAAGTTAATTTAGTTCTCATACTTTAAAACTTTTACATATTTGATTTTTTAATTTTTTTCAATTCAATTTTAATATAAAAATTTATTTTTATTATATTATAGTCCATGATTTGAGAAATGAGAGAATAAGGTCATCAAATTCCAAATATAAAGAGAAAATATCATTGGTATCAATTTTAACCAACAAAATAATCAATTTTTATATTAAATGGTTTCATAAGATAATGAGATTTCAGCTTCGGTGTTTTTTACCTTGAAAATGCCTTGAAAAAAATTAACATGGACTCAAGAAATTTTTTTGTTTTTGGTTGATTTCAGATTTTGAAACAGTTTTTGAATTTTTTTCATGTCATAAATAAAGTTTATCAAAGTTTGTGTTGTGTTTTCCAGGTGTTTTTATCAAAAGAAATTGAAAATAAATTTTTGAGTAAAAAAACTCAAACTTGTATTTTTTAGTCACCATAATGGTCAAAATACAGGGAAAATCAAATGAAGCGCCATCTAATTTATTTATTTTTCAAAATAAATGAATTGATAATTTTACAATGAACAAAAAAATTACGAGTTTAAGCGTGTGGGTCTGCCCTAGCAGGCCTATATGCTAGCCCTGATAAGACAGCCCAAACAGGGTAGCATGGCTTGTTAGGCCCTATAGTATCTAAGTTTTTTTATTTTTTTTAGATTAATGCCTTTACATATGTTTTTTTTCAAGATTAATATTTTATTAATATTTAAATTTATATATTTTTCTCTTAATAATTTTGTTTATATAGCCTCTTTAAAATTATAGTTATTTTTTAATTATTTTGTATGCATTTAATTTCTAAATATATTATCCTAATTCATCTATAATTTTTTTTTTGTGTTTTATATGAATAAAAAAATATTTATTTATTTTTCATAATATTTATAACAAGTATAGCACCACATAATATTTTATTTTATTTTATTTTATTTTATTAATTTTGTGTGTATTTGATTTTAATAAATAAAATCATCTAGGACAAAGCCAATGTTGTAATGTTAAATTTTTTAATCTATTAATATGTATCAATTTTTCATTTTTATCTTTATTTATTTTTAATAATATTTTATTTTTATTTTTCAAATATATTATTTTTAATTTATTTAATATATACACACATTTTTTTATTTACATATACGAGTTGGAAAAACTTTCATATATAAATTTTTTATAACAAAAAAAATGTTGCGTGCGCGCATGTGAGAGCTTTCACCATTCATATAGCTAGGGCACGCTGTGTTAGCTTTCGCTTTTAATTTGCATAATAAAAGATTTGTTTTTGTCCTGAATTTTTATTTTTTTTGGTATTTTTTTTATCTGGTCCTTTTAATATTACACTGATCTGAGATTGATTTTTGTGATTTGTTTTTATGCCAATGATGGGACCTTTTAGTGTTGGGGAAATACTACGTGTTCGGTTGATTCTCAATTTAAAAAATATCAAATTCAATTGCTTTCATATAAAAAATATCAAAGAACTAGAAATTCAGAGATTGGAATTGAAGACTAAATAAACGTGCAATCCCTTTTCTTTGCTAACATTAAGGATTTACTTGCATAGTCAATGATTTTTTTCTTGATTACTTAATTGTTTTTATATAATTTCATCTTTCAACTAGTATTTTTAAATTTGAGGTGGTAGTTTGTTTTTAATATCCATACATAAGGTTTTTTCTTAGCCCTAGATTGATTTTCATCATCTAGCTCCTTGAATTTATTTATTTTTTTATTAATTAATATTTTTAATCTGATTTTTTTCATTTAAATTATTTTAATAGGATATTATAATATTATTTTAATTGTTTTATAAGATTATTTTAACTTTATGACTTGAGTCATGGTTTTTTATGTTAATTAAAGTTTATTTAAGTGTATTTTTATAATAAAAAATTAATTTTAGTATTTAATAATAAATTATATAAAACTTGAATTTTATAATTTTTTCGGGGAAGCACTTTTTTATACATGTCATCATAATCACGCAAACCTTTTTTTTTATCTTAGCCTGCAACGGCATTCTACAAGCCATTTATCTAGTTTAATTTAATCGAAACAAGTTACCAAATGCATAATCTCTAGAACAAGGTCTGCTTTTATCGAAACAAACGTTGCTATGATGTTTGGGAGGCAGAGATGGGAAACATGGAATTGTTCGCGATTCTAAGAAGTCCAGATCCTGAAAGGTTTTAGGCATTGGCTTGAAGGCTGTTGTTGGGAAAGCAAGAAACTCCAGGGCATTGGCAAGGAGAAGGAGGTGAATTTGCAGGTTCGAAACAAGAGCTGCTCAGAATGTATTGGGAGACTGCCTGGAATCGAAGAAGGTAAAGTGCAAATGGAGGTAATGAAAATAATGGAGCTGGGTGAGGGAGATGAGAGCAGAGCAGAGGCACGACGAGGACCTGGAAATGATCACTGAGTAAACATGGAAAGTTGTTTCTGTGCTCATGGGACTTCTCTTGATCTGACTGGCTGTTCTATCATCCTTCTCCATGGGCCAACCACTTCCTCCATCTCCGAAGCATCAGCAAAGTTGCGTCACAAATTACGGGATATTTGATAGTATAATCGAGGTTGTTTTTTTAAAGAATATTTATTTAGAAATATATTGAAATAATATTGTTTTATTTTAATTTTATGAGAAGATCTTTCTCAAGAAAAAATTTCAATGACAAATATTAACCTGACCCAAATCACCCTATCCGGATCAATAGAGGAACAGAAAACGGTGTCGTTTATATTGAAAAATATTAACGGGAATAAAAGGAGAGAGAACAAGAGAAGACAGCCTCTCTAGATAGAAGCACCAACTCAGGATTCGAACTAGGGTTTTGCAGCAAATAATAAAACTCCTAATTTTCCCTCCAATCCCCCCAACCCCCCCAAAAAAAAAAAAAAAAAAAACCTCCTCTCTTCACTCTACTTTAACCGTGCAGAATCAGTCACCGTCAATGGCGTCGCGATTCCAGGCGGTGGCGTTAGTGGCGTCGCCGTCGTACCCAAACTCCATTGCTTGGTCCGACGATAACTTCATCGCAGTCGCTTCCGCTCACCTCGTCACCATTCTGGTAATCACCATTCTCTATTTACTCACTCTTGCTACTAATAACAGTCTATTGAGCCAATGCAGTCTATCGAAGCTTCTTTTTTTGTTAATTAGTTACTGATTCTACTAATTGAGATCGTAATTAGAGTACATTGTGTGGATATATAGTGAACGCATTGAAAAAGTTTCAAAAATTTTAAATTTTGGCTTAGCCAATTCAGAAGGAAGCTTTTTTTTTGTGTGTGTTTTTGGTTTTGCTTAGCTAGTAACTATTGTTATTAGTAATTGCAAGAACAAAATCTGAAGCTATTTTTTTAACTTTAGCTTTTAATTCCTTATTTTTTCTTAATTAGTTGCTGCATATGCTAATTACTATTGTATCTGGAGATGATTTTGTGGTTATGTGAATGCAACTAAAAAGTTCAATTTTTTTTAGATTTTAGCTTAGCAAATTCAGTGATGGAAGTGTTTATGTTTTTGGTGTTGCATAATTAGTTAGTATTATTACTAGTAGTTACAAGAAAGAAGCCAAGGAAATTCAACAATTTCCTTGGATAGAAGGGATATTGGTCATCATCATCGTCATAGTTAAAGGGATATTGGTGTTTTATTGTTTGGATTCTTGTGTTTCACTTGTTTGTTAGTGCTGCTATGATACTGATAGTTACTTTTGTAATTTGGAGTTTATTATGCGTTTCTTTAGTAGATGCGATGTAAAAAGTTTGAGGCTTTCTATTTCAGGTGTGGAAATTTGGGCTTTTATTATTCTAATGTCTTAAGTTCCTAGTAATTTTTTATTGATTACTGTGATTTTGTGAGGTTTAGAATCCAGCAGTGCCTTATGGACCAAGAGGTTTGATCAGAGTTCCGACATGCGAACCATACCCAATTGGTTGTGTTAATAGGGAGGGTATGCCTTTATTACTAGTTCTTTTGAGAAATAGGTTTCAGCCTTTTGATTTACACAGTTAAACATGTTGTTTTATTATTCGGAATGCTTGCAGATTTATTCACTAACTGCATGCTGCCCGCTGCATTATCTCGAGACCGTCGTCCATGTGTTCGGTCAATTTCATGGTCCCCAATTGGAATGGCTCCGAATTATGGGTATGAATCTAAGGGTTTTGGTCATATGATGAGTTGTCACGATAATGTTCACAGACTTTGCTCCTCTTGAACTAAGTTCATTTAAAGGTTGAGCTGATCAATTAATGGTGTTCCATTTGTAATGTAATTCTATGCAGGTGCTTGCTTGCTGTTTGCACTGTAGAAGGGCGTGTTAAGATTTACCGTCCACCTTTTTGTGATTTTAGTGCCGAGTGGGTAGAGGTAATGAAGCACTTATTAATGCAATTTTCTAAATTGTAGTGAGGATTGAAAAGTCAATGAAATTTTTTTCCTTTTATAACCATCATTTACTGAATGATTATCTAATAGATATGATGCTTGCAAGTAATGGTGGAATATAATTTTTGGTTTGGGATGTTCATCATGTTTATATGCATTGATCACAGTTATCAATCTTGCACTTTCCTGTAGGTTGTGGATATATCAGATAGGCTATATGATTATCTTGCCAAAATCAATTTTGGGGAGTTAGATAATACCCCCTCTGAATTCTCCCATGTAAGTTCTCAGTTATTAAATCAACTGGTTTGAATTGTCTGGTTACCATTTGATTATGTTCCCAGTTGCTGCATCATCCAAGGATTGTTTTTGTTATCATTATTGTTAATATCTTTAATATTTTGAGTCTTCCCCCAGGGGCATCCAATAATCCAAGGATGTGCTGATGAGCGACCAAAATCCTGTGCTAATGACTTGCCAAACTCTGGCACATTAAAGCAATACAAGCGAAGGAAAGTGAATGTTACCACTTACAAGTAAATAGTTCTTTCCCTTTTCTTACTCCCCTCATTTTTGGTTAGAAGATTCTTCTACTGCCTTAACTCTTTACTGTCTCTCAAAGTACATGACGAAAACTGCATATATGTCTTCTTTGCCCTCTGTCGAGTTCACAACAAGAGAAAACTGAATAGGAAAATTTTATAGCTTCCTAATATTGCACTCTTTTGTTTATGAAGAGAAAAGTAAGAAATGGTTGAAAATGCTTTTAACTAACATCTTTCATGTGGACCATCAAATTTATCTCTAAAATGGGTTCAGGGATGAAAGAAGAAAGGGCACCGAATTTTTCTTTTTCTTAAATCGTTCTCCTTTCTGTTTCATCTCCACTTTCTCTATGGAACTGAGCTGACAAGAATAGAACTTTCCTTTCTTTTGGTATTACCCCAACCGGTTTTTTATCTGGCAAATGAGAACTTACATTGAAGAATCCTTTGAGTTTGCTGTTTCCTTGGATATTTCTTTAATTTTAACTACAACTCATTAGATCTTTTTTCAATGACCGTACAGAATTAAGGACTCAGAAACTTTTCAGACCCAGCTATCAAATCCTATAAATAGGGGGAGCACCACTGCTGGATCTGACCAGAAAAATAAAATAGACAGAAGGAGGACAACTAAGGTAAGCTGTTCTCAGGGAAAAAAGAAAGAAAGAAAGAAAGGAAAGGAAAAGGGGAAAGGAAAGAAAGAAACAATCCCTTATCTTATCCTTCTCTCCTCCCTTTCTATAGTGATGGGAACTTAAATATGTAACTATATAGTTTGCATTTTCTTGTCCAATCTGACATGGGAAACGCCTCTTGAAACCTTTTTTCTGCCTGTTATTTAATATTCAGGTCCTTGGGAACTGCACACTCCCACTCATTACTGCAGAGAAATATGCTTCTCGCTGTGCCATGTTATCGTCACTTGTTATTGCCTGGTCACCAGTACTGTGGTTGCCATCAAAAATCTGTTCAGCTCCAGAAAATGACTCATCCAATGGATTCTCTATACTTGCAGTTGGAGGGAAGTCTGGTAAAATCTCTGTCTGGAGAATTAATGTGCCACAATACTACTCTATTGAGCATAGTAGGGTCCCTACTACTGTAACATTTATTGGACTTCTTCAAGCCCATAATTCATGGGTCACTACAATCAGTTTGGCATTACTGGGTTCCAAGTCTAATCCTCAGGTCTTATTGGCTAGTGGGAGTTCTGATGGGAGGTGAGTTAGGTATGCAAGAACATCTGATCAGTTTTTCAATTTCTTTATAGTACCATGATAATTTTATTTTTTAATACATGTAAGCTATGGACCTTGTGTTCTGACATCGATATGCTGGAAATGGTTTCAAACAGAATAGCTTTGTCCTCACTGCAAGTTTGTAGGTCGTATGTCTCTTAGAATCTATAGAATCACTTAGTTCAATGGTGTCACCTAATCGATTTGTCTTCATATCCCTTTTCAGAGAAAGTAAAATATCTCTGATAGTATAGTAACTTTAGGATGAAGAAAAGAAATTTATACAATGCCAATTGTAACTGGTGCCTAGTTGAATGGACACATGCTGATGGTGTAAGGCCATTCTTCTGAGCACCTGAATAGCCAAACCCCACTTCACATTACCTTTTTACTAAGGATGACAGAACCTTTAACCCCTCCATTTTTCTTTCTTTTCAGTGTGAGGATCTGGATTGGGAAGGGTGAGGAGTTGCTGGAGCCATCAGGGGCCAATAATGCTGCCTTTTCTCTGCTGAAGGAGGTTGGTGTTGTCATCTCCTTCAACAGTTCTGTTTGCATATTTACTCATAGCAGTGAATTCTGACATTTAAATTTCCAAGCAGGTTGTATCTGTCAATTGTATCCCAATTTCAGTGCTATCATTGGCGGTACCTGTTCAAACCATGCACAAAATGCTTTTAGCAGTTGGCAAAGGATCTGGTTCATTTGAAGTATGGACAGCTGACATATCCAGCTCCAAATTTGATAAAGCTTGTTTATATGATGCTCATGACTGTGTTGTAAGTATCTTAATATATAGTTGATCAGTCTTCTGCTGCTTTTTGATGATCCTTCATATATTTAATAACTCATCAGGTCACAGGTTTAGCTTGGGCTTTTGATGGATGTTGTTTGTACAGCTGTGGCCAGGTACTAAGATTTATTCTGTGCAATGTCATGGCACTTTTTGACTTTTAAGTTATACGATTAATTGTAAGTCCATCAATTACATAACATTGAACATTTAATGATGCAAGGAAAATTATGTCCGTGCTTGGGTTTTGCATGGAAGTGCTCTTTGTGAAGTATCGATTCCTTCAAATACTCCTGGTTTGAGGAGCTCAAATGATGTATGATGTTAACCTTTTTTCCTGTTTATTTATTATAGCATATATACTCTAGCTCTAAAATTTAAAATTATTTGCAGCTTCCAAATGTTTTTGTTTCATGCCTTGGTGTGGCAGTATCCCCTGGAAATATTGCGCTTGCAATGGTATGTTACTTCACCTAAATTTATCACCCTCATCATCTACATGTTTTTAGTTGTGTACGACATTTCTATTAAAGTGCTTTATTTCCCCCTCGGAATTATCTGATTGTATTCTTAGATTTCTTACTCATTATACCCAACTGTATCAAATTATGGTTGTGACACATTTTACTTTGAGCTTCATGACATGGCTCCTTAGAAAGCTGAGTTTGAAAAATGTCACTGTCAATTTTTCCTGAACGTGGAAAGATCAAGAAGGTTCTTTCTGCACTTGATGCTTAGCTTTTACCTATCTCTTGAAAGTTTTAGTCCCCAAAATAGAATGAAGGTAGATTGTCAACTGTTAACTAGATAATGTACTGGCCATCAGAATTCAGAACTTTAAACGTATTAAAATATTGAACATTTATATTGCCTTTGGATGCATATGG
The DNA here is from genome assembly GCF_000495115.2 of Populus euphratica. Taxonomy (NCBI): domain Eukaryota; kingdom Viridiplantae; phylum Streptophyta; class Magnoliopsida; order Malpighiales; family Salicaceae; genus Populus; species Populus euphratica. The sequence continues at coordinate 25,071 of NW_011501828.1, forward strand.
TTTGAGCCTACATGTTCTCAACTTTCCTGTCATGTTCAAAAATAACAAAACTCTCCTGTCTTCTCTAACAGAAGAAATGTATTTGTTTATTACCGTGATGCTGATGATGGGATATTATATGTATGCATGCTTTAGATTAATTACTGAAACAACGCTTCTTGATATTTGCAGGTTCGTAATGTAGATGGTGATTCGTTGGATCCCATGTACGAGGGAAGGTAAGCCAAATCATTCTGCCAAAATGCTTTATCAATTCCAACAATCATAAGTTCTTGCATCTTATCAGCTCTTGTGAGTGGATGGCGAGATATTAAGAAAAGGTCGAAAGAATCTAGTGCAACTGAATTTAATTGAAAAGGCCTTTTGACCAACTGCTAGCAGCAAAAGAATACCGAAGAGAAATAAGTCAACAAGGATAAACCAACATTCAAACATATTGTGTTGGTGCTTGTTTGCCTTTGTTCCACATAAATAATTACTCTTCTGTGGAATGTGCAGGCTTCAGAAGGCTGTCGTTGAGTTCCTCTGGATAGGTGGACAACAGAAGGATATACTGTCTCCTTCTTCCTCTGATTTCACTAGCGAAGCCTTTCTTGGTTTTTCTGCAAATGAATTGAATTATTGGGAATCTGATATTCTATGGTACTTAACGAAATATGAAAATCTGGAAAACCCTCTAGTTGTTTGGGATATAGTGGCAGCACTGTTGGCTTTCAAGCAGTCTGCACCAAAGTACGTGGACCGTATACTGGTTAAGTGGCTTTCTGTGACATTTTTGGGTTCATACACAGGCCTTTCCATTGGCGAGGTTCTGGCATGCATCCCGGAGAATTTCTCAAAGATAACATCTCGACAATTGCACCTCCTTAATATAATCTGTAGACGTGTGATGCTATCTGATGTGGAGGCTGAAGAAATTAATTGTAAAGTGAACTTAGGAGGTTCAGCGGCTGCCAAAGCGGAGCATCTCACTTTGTGGTTAGAGCTTCTTTTTAGCAGTGAACAAGAACTTCGTGAAAGGCTTGTGGGTTTCAGTTTGGCTACTCTTATAAATCGTTTGTCTGATTCAACCACAACGTTTTCCCGACCTGGATTTTGGTATCCTGTTGGAGTAAAACAAATGGAGCTGTGGATTGCACTTAATCATGATCGTGTTAGGGATCAACTAAAAGTCCTCGCATCAGAAGTCAGAAAGCATGAAAGAAGGTACTCCTTACCATTTTGTTCTCAATGATGAAAGATATGTTAATTATGATATTATAATTATTTCATCAGTTCTTCCATGGGCCAGAGATGGGGCGACTTAGAGGACCGTGCGTTTTCTTGAAAAAGGAGGAAATAATAGACAACGGCATCGTTTCTTGAACATGAGGAATAAGAAAAGAGAACCTGTGTTGCATAATGCATTTTTTTTAACTATCATAAATGCAAAGAGCTCCATCACCTCAAATAAAAATAAAAGCTGAAATGACATCATTTCCTTTGTTTTATCTTCTCCGTAAATTACCCCATTCCGTGGAAGCATAAAAAGTGGGATCTGAGCTCAGTTAAATAAGTCGTCACTTTTAATTGAGTGGGGTTAGTTAGCTACGAGAGTTTATTCTCATGGGAGGAAATATTTGTAATTTTTTTTTAACACTTTCAATCTGCTAACAGTAAGTTTACAAATATACGAGGAAAACTGGTAGCAAATCAAAAAAAATTGTTATATAGATCAAAATGCACTTTGTTTCAGACACCAAGATCAATAAAAAAGATGAATTGCTATGTGAAACATGCAGTGGATGATTTACTCTGCGAGTTTCAAATGTCTTTAGAATCAGGTCGAACTAAAAGGCTAGTCTTGAAACATTATACAATTATGGCTATTCCAATTTCCAAGCGCTTGCTTGCTTGCAGAGAATGGCCTAGCTGAAATGCTGATCTTTGCTATGAAGATTTAAGTTTGTCTGCAAAATGGGCGCTTCTGTTTATTATATTTGAGCCGTGCTTATTCTCTTACCATGTGATTTTTTGTTCAACACAGGCTTCAGTCAAGTGAATATGGAGTTGAAGAGCAATGTATCTATTGTTCAGAGCCAGTTACTTTTGATTCTCCAGAAGTTACACATTGCCACTGCTCTAACAATACTGACGAAACTGTTCAGATCTACCAAATGGCAAGATGTGCTGTTTCCATGCAGGTTTGCCCAGCTATCCCTTTATGGTTTTGCAAGTGTTGTTGTAGACGAGCTTCCAAATTGCCACCGGAGACTCTCTTTACATTGCCTGGTTATCCTTTAGATTTCAAATCGTTGACAAAATCTTCTGTTAAAGAAATCCCCACTAAACCCTTCTGTCCCTTTTGTGGGATACCTCTCCAAAGATTACAGCCAGATTTTCTACTCTCACCCTCACCAGTATGAGCTTCCATTCATCGTATATTTATAACATCATACATGACGAGTAGTTTTACAAGCTAGAATAGCAAGAAGCTAACGGAACTCTGAGCATTTTGGTTTACCAGGACTAGGAAGAAATCTGAAGTGAAGAGTTTGCTGTGCAATGTAGAATAAGAGGAATTTAACATGAAAAATTAGAAAGAAATCTTGAGGCTAACAATTTGGTGCTGTAATATCATGGTCATGGTGTATGTTTTGGAAATACTCGAGTATATACAGTAAGGTATTATTGGTAGGATATGACAAAAAACAACAATGTATAGCTTAATTTGTTTTTTTCCCTATTCTACTGCCCGACTTGACTCGAGAAGTTGTCCAGCTATCTGACAACTTGAATTTAGGAGCTGTAAAAATTGATGTGACCAAGAGGAAACCCGACCCATGTTTAAGAAATGTGGAACAAATTTCATGGATGTGGGGCAAAAAAACCCTTCAAGGACCCACAAAAATTGAGATTGGTTCCCACAAAGGTCCAATTTACAAGACAAACAAATCATGCGCCAATTTGCACGCAGCCAAGTGGAATATGGCTACTAACTCTTTCCTGACCCTTTTTGTCAAATTCTCGAGTCCCAAGGATAATCATGTCAGATTAGCTTTGTCATGCAGCCCTAGGGCCATCTTCTGTTCTATTAGAAGTTACCAGTCAATGTCAATTTCCAACAAAAATTATGAATGTCAATAGGTCTTTGGAATAGATTTTCAAAACCTTGAAAGTCATTTTTAGACTTATATATAAGAAAGTAAAAAAAAAAAAAAATCATTCAACACTTAAGCAAATCGTCAGAGATTTTGATTTAAAACTTGAAGCAAAGTTTTGTGCTTTCTTTTGTTGTTCTTGATTTCTTATTTTCCAAGTTAAAAAAAACCCTGCCAAGAGATTATGCATGTTTGCCTAGTGCCTAGAGACCTGAAATTCATTCACTTCAAAGATTTATGAGGATGCCCACGAGATATATTTTCCCGTCTGTAATTATTTTGGCTGATGAGCAATGCAATTAATAGTACAAGCCACTTTATCAAAGCACCTCTGGTATTTATTGCATGAGGGTGGAGATCTAGCGGTGGAGGAGATAAGGATCATCTCGTTTTTTGTTTTTTTTTTTCAGACACTCGGAGACAGGCAAGGGGTTTCACAATCTCTCCCTGTTTCCATTTTTTAACAAGATTTTTGGGTTTGCCAATTACGTGCCCTCTTTGAATGCGTTATCCATTGCAAGCAATGCCTTTTTAGGCATGGCATTGAGCCTCCCTGGTGATTGTGACCTCCGAGCACATGGGGCTGCTGCACAGGGCCACCCTTCATAGCATCGATTTCATGCCCCGCTCCCTCAACTTGAGCAACATGTATTGGAGTCATGGCACCGATTTCAACCCTGCTGTTTTTTAAGATTTTCAAGCCGAAAGAATCTGTAGGGTAAATTGCAGTAATTTTATTTTATTTGGAGATCGAAGTAAATTGATACTTCAACAGTAATCAATGTGTTTTTTTCTTTAAGATACTGGTATTATAAGCTGGTATCGTTATTAAAAGACTGGCCTACCTAAATTGATCATCTGGATTTGAAGCATGAAAATTAAAAAAAATAGCTAGTAATTTGAGTTATAGTATTGTCTTATTTGTTTTTGTATTTCAAAAATATTTTTTAAAATAATAATTTTTTTTATTTGCTTCAAATTAATATTTTTTTATATTTTTAAATTATTTAAAAATAAAAAAATTATTATTTTAATATATTTTAAAATAAAAATTACTTTGAAAAGTAATCGCAACCATATTTTTAAATACACTTACACTTATACTTATATAGTTGTGTTTGTTTGGTAAGTAATGTATGATATTTTTTTAAAGTATTTTTTAATTAAAATATATTAAAATGATGTTTTGTTAAATTTTTTTAATATTAACACGTCTAAACTATAAAAATAACCTCTAAAAAATATTAATTCGATGTTTTTTCAAATAAAAATAATTTAAAAAGCCCCTTCACAAATATAAACTGCCACATTACTAAATTAACACTAAAATTATATTTAATGATTGAAATTTAAACAAAATTGAGAGGGTTGAGCTTGAAAGGGAAGCATTTGAATCCAATCTAATCCCAGAGTTGAAAAACAATGTGTATGTTATACAAAACAAAATGACATGAAAAGGCTGTCAATGCTTATATATACAGTGAAAAAATAGAAAAATAATAATAATAAGAAAGTGAAATAAACATTGAAAACTACTACTTGGCTTCATTAGTCGTGGACTTTTGGTTAATTATATGCACTCTTAATTCCTAGGCCTTTTCTTTTCTCCCAAGGAAAGCAGCTAATGGTATTTACGTGGCAAGAAAGTAACCATTATTCATATTGATAACCTTTACTTTTAAAAAAATTATTAAAATAATATTTTTATTTTTTAAAATTTATTCTAATATCCCATCTGAAAACACTCTAATTTTTTTTTTAAAAAAAACAAGTATATATATATATATTTTAAAGCAAGGACACGCCGCTTTGAATCTTGAAAACAGCCCATCACAAATCAATGGCTGAGATTTGGCAATCGAATCATTCACAATCAAGAGTAGATGGGGTCCACTACCCAGAGTGCTAACTATTCACATTTGCAATTCAGCCATCAGTTTCAGTTGCTAGCTGTTTCTTCAATTTTCACGAGGAAAACACGTTTTTTTTTATATATAAAAAAGAATAGCACGTGAATTTAAAAGTTTAGGTAGAATAATATTTTTTATGAAAAAATTTAATAAAATAGTATATTTTTATTATTATTTTATTTGTATGGATGAGATCTTGAAAATGTTGCCATTGAAGATTGTGTGCGCGTGAATTGAAAATTTTACCATTATATAATAAAATCATATAACTAATTCCTTTTGGGGTAATTTGATATTTTTATAAGAATCCGTTAATTATTGTTAAATTTTAAGGGGGTAAATCAGTCTTTTCATGTTTTTTAAGGCACAGTGAATTGACTATACCACTCTTAAAATTATTTTTTTAAAACGGGCGTCCAAAGAAGTTTTTGTGTTTTTAATTTTTTTTAAATATATTAAAATGGTTCCCATCCTTTAAAATTAGATTTTTCTTTTACTTGTATAGATGTTTTTTTTCAATAAACTGATTTCTAAAAAAAAAATTAGTAATTTTATAAATAAAAATATTACTAAAAAATTAATTATATGTGTTATATAAGTTAATGAGAGAGTGGTGGTTACACTCTTCAGTCAACAAGTATCGAGTCACCTGACCACCAAATATCGATTTCAAGAGTGGCATTTAAATCATTTTTCTGACATGTCTCGTGTTCATTGTTATATGATTAATTTATTTTAATTTATTTTTTATAAAATTATTATAATATTATGATCTAAATTATAGTGTAATATAAATATATGATTCTTATTTTTTTATGCACAGATATCAATTTTTTATTCATGATTATATTTTTCTTGAAGTCAAAAATTACATTAAAAACATCTATGTATATATCCTTTAATGTTTGAAAACAATAATATAAACTAGGTTAAATAAACATGTTAACACCTTTATTTTGTATTTATTAGTATATATTGTTCTTTTTTTTTTCTATTCATGCTTAGAATTTCTTTTGTTAAAAAAACATATTAAAAAATTATATATTTATATTTTTTCTGAAAAAAAAAAAAAAACACAACCTCAAAAGTAAAATAACTAATTTATCTAGAAAACACAAGTAGTGAAACTTTAACGCATTGTGAATTCATTAGTCTTTTCATCTCATGACAATAAAGATCGTTAAATAAGAAGACCTAATTAACCATAAACCACCTTCTTCACTCGAAACAATTAACTCCATAGTAGTATTCTTAAATCAACTCATGTCAAGTACGATTGAACAAACCCTTTGAAATCGATGTGCTCTGTTTGAGAAAATAAATTCTTTAAAACATTGATTATAATTTCTTATTTAAAAAAATAAATATTTTTTTGAATTATTTAAAAACATAATAATAGTAATTACTTTTTAAAATAATTTTTACTTGAATATATATTAAAATAGTATTTTTTTATTTTTTAAAAATTATTTTTGATACTGATATATCAAAATAATTTTAAAAATTAAAAATTTAATTTAAAATAAAATAATAATTACTTTTAAAAACACTTTTAAAATAAAAAAATAAAACATTAGCCTCC
>NW_011501811.1:0-786 GCF_000495115.2 Populus euphratica
GAACAAGAACATGATCTTGATATGGAAAAAAAGATGCCCAAATGAATGGAAAATACCTCCTTTTATAGGCTAAAATTGAGAACTATTAATGTGGTAATTCATAATTGATGTAGTGGCCAACTATTGATTAGTGGACTCGGTGGATAGTATCACTCAAGCACTTTGGATAGCTGAAATGATATTGATGCAATCATAATTTGGCAAAGTGTTCTTCATGAAAGTTGTTGGAAATTATCTTTTCCTTCCACCACCAAATTTCAGATAATTAAGAGTTCTACAGCTCGAGATATGTCTAAAATAATGAGTAGTGCTGCTGGTGGACGTGGTGGATAGCCCTCATGCTCTTGTCTGTATGAACTCTCATTTCTACCATCTGAATTTGAGCTCGTCCTCTTCATGAAAGTTGTTGGAAATTGTCTTTTCCTTTTAACCACCAAATTTCAGATGATTTGGACTTCTATAACTCCAATTATGGGTAAACCTTTGAATAGTATTTGGGTTGGATTGCAAGACAGATTCGGACTTATCTCTTGTGACCAAAATTTGAATTTAAAAATGAAACATTTAGGTATTTCCACACCCATGAAAGTTGTAGGCCTATTTCTTATCTTTCCATCCATATAAATTAATATAAAATCCAAGATCTATAGCTCTAGACATGATCCGATGATTGAACAGTGTTCGAATTTTAAGTGAATCGGCATCTCCTTCATAAGCTTAGCCTTTTCTTTATCCTTTCACTTCCAATAGTTAATCACAACAATCAATCCTTTGAATTGTGAGAAT
>NW_011501811.1:874-17176 GCF_000495115.2 Populus euphratica
CTTCAAGTGCTCAAGTGCAAAATGATTATATAAAGCCTTGATAAAAATGCACTTTTAAGTACTAATCAGAAAGAAAGAAAGGAGTTATACCACCCTCTTGATCATTAGAAACTAATTGATGAAATCAGAATAGGTATCAAAATATTTCAGTTTCTTTTTTGTGTTTTTTACTTGAAAATCAGCAATGATTTACATCCTAGAATTAGTGCATTGAATCTTTCCTAAATAAGAGTTTTGATTAGGCTATATAAACCCTTTACTAACCTAGCGGGAAGGAGGGAGAGGACAACAAAAGATAGATAAGAAAAACGCAAGAGAGGCAACCAGTAGGAGAGAAAAAAACATAGAACACAGTGAGAGTTTCTTTCTTGCATTCTTGCATTACATTGTGATCTAGAAGGCAAGTAGTAGAAGAGAAAGAAGAAAAGAAAAAGAAAAAAAAAGAAACCAGAAACAAGCAGGGACTGTCTTTTGGTCTTTGTTTTTATTTTTATGCATATAAAATCTACAGAATAGGGAAGAAAAAAGTGCAGAAAATCAGTAAAGAGGGAGGGATGAAGATTGCAAGATGAAACTCAGAAGAAGAACGCCAACAAAGAATAAGGGGGGAAAGTGAAGCAGACGGCAACACTGATCAACTAGCCAGCAAGCCTTCAAACATCATCATTGTCCTTTCATTCCCAGGTCTATTCTTTTCACCTCTCACACCATGCATTTTTTTTTTTTGCTATATGTGTTGCACTATTCAAAGTGAATTTTAATTCAGTTGAATAGTAATGTGGTCTCTTTGCATGCATTTTGATTTGTTCATTGAGAGGACTACACCTTTTTTTGTGTCCAGTCAAGTCACTTCCTTAGGCAAGTGACCCGGCCGAACTTACTGTTTTTGTTTTTTTTCTTTTAAAAAAAAGAGATTTATGATTTTTTGTTATATTTATTTTAAGGTCTGAATTTTTTTTATGTTGTAAAAAATATATCAATTTTGTATTTAGAATACCTAGTTTTTTACACAATGTGACAAATATACATATATATTAAAAAAAATATTTTCTTGTGCATTGCATACAGCCAATACCCTCACATGTTTTGAATGCTTTTTTTATACAAAAAATATTGGAAGTTTTGAAAATGTGTTTTCGCATAGATTTCTTAAACATAACAAAAATTATTTTCTTGCATTTTAGATTTTACAACATGTTTGTAAAACTCCAAAGGGAATTCAATATTCCAAAAAGTAAAAAATCTTATTTTCAGGAGAATTTATTTATTATTCATCGTTAATGTTTGGATAAAAAAAATCTCAAATGGATGAATATCCAAAATATTATTGGGAATAACTTGTTATTATTCACTATTAATATTTGGATAAAGAAATTCTAAGTGGTAAATATCTAAAATAATTTTCTAGGAATAATAATTAATCACACATCCTTGAAAGAAGCCTTGATTATAATCGAAGACATTTCAATTTTTTACTCCACGATTTATGAGCCATGAGAGTATGAAACACTAAGGCAAAAATAGGCTTTTAAAGCGCTCTGAATTTCCTTAGATTTCTAAATTTTATTCCTCCTCCTTGCGATTTACAAGTTACAAACTCTTGAAATACTAAGGAAAAAATAAGCTTTTAAAGCATATGGAATCTACTTGGATTTCTATCTTCGTAAATTTAGTTTGAATCAAACTTAGAAAAACAAATAGGATTAGAAAACACCAACACCATAGCAATTATAAGGCAAACCAAATATCAAGCAGCTTACCTTAGGTAAGGCATATTAGAGGTGCTAATACCTTTCCTTTAAGCAACCAGTCCCTTGCCTTAGAATCTTTGAAAGACCAGTTAGGGTTCCTAGTAACCATAATACTAGGTGGCGACTCTCTTTTACACAATAAATAAAAAAAAACTGAAATCAATCGAGGGTCGTCATGCTTCGCCATGAGGGTGCGATAGTTTCGTTCTTGAGCCCCTGCATCTTTGTATACACTACCTCCTAGTGCCAACCCTCAACCTCTACCAGTTTTGAACTCCATTATATAGTCTCCTCTCCCTGTGGATCTTAATTTCTAACCTAAGAATCTTTGTGTAGTTTCACCTCTTTCACCTATGAATCTTCATTCCATGACAACCAGGTCTAAGAATGGTATTTCTAAAAGGAAGGCATACTCTACCTCTGTATAGTCTATTGATCTCTCTCAAGTTGAACCTAGTTCCTTCAAGGCTGCTTCTATAGTTATTGAATGGCAATCTACTATGCAGGTGGAAATTAAGGCTCTTCATGCACAAGGCACTCAGGACTTGGTTTATTTACCACCTACTAAGAATCTTGTAGGTTGTATTGATGTAACCATATTATTCGATTGTTTCACCCAAAACGATGTCAGATGAGGGCGATATGATTTTTCAAAGATGACAACTGAATTCTGCCAGCAATCAGGTTTCGTGAAGAAATGAGTCCAAATTATGTTTCGAAGCTTCTAAACTATCATCCAAGTTATAATTTCAGCAATTTAGCCCCTCTAGTAAATCAATCTAGAAGGTCAAGAAAAGTAGCCACCAACCTCAATCCACCAACCTCAAATCACCAACCACAAACCAGCTGCAAGTTGGAATGCTGCCATTGTCAAAGAAGGAGGCTACAATGGTGGGTTGTTTGTGGTGACTACTAATGTCAAAGTTTGGCAAGTTTGGCAGCCACCATTGTTGATAAAGAAGCAAGAGGAGCTGCCATTGAAGCCTATATATAGACATCAAGAGAGCCAAGAAAGAGGAGGAGGGAGTGCAATAGAATCAAAGAAAGGTGGTAGCAACTAGAAGTGAAGAAACACAAACTCTCCTCTCTACATACTAGAAATAATGCTTTCTTTTATCTTTAGGAGTAGTTGTTCAATAGATATGCAAGGCTAAGCTCTTTTCTTGGTTGCAAGGACGCAGAAACTTTCAGATTTCAAGAACTGTGAGATTTATTCTTCATTTATTTTCAGTTTGTATTATGAATGAGTATGATTGTTTTCCTATGCATGTTTTCTATGATTGTTGTTGATAATTGCTAGAGCGGACTCTAAGTTATTATTGTGAACAATCTATTGCTAAGTTTGGTATCAAAACCGGAGTTAGGGTATATAAACTTGTGAAGCAACTAAGCTTGATAATTGTGGCGGAACTACGTTATTAAACTTAGGGAAAACATTCGATCAAAGCAACACAAGCAGACAACTTGGTTGTTAAGATTAATGAATTTATCTAGATCTTAAGGCTGCCATTAGATTAAATCATTAGTGCGGACACTGTGATTATTTGTTGGTTAGGGCTAGTTATACGGCGGATCCGTTAATTAACCAAAGTTAAGAAAAGATAAAAATTCAGAATATAAACTGGAGTTTCGTTTCAAGGATCGGTTCTGATTTCTGTAGGTGGATGTGTGCTTGTGACCAAGGTTTGTTTTCTTGATAAATTTCAGTTTTAATTGATTGTGTTCACTAGTTTAATTTCTTCCATAGTTTAGATTATCACAAATCAAAACCCCCCAATTGCATAACGTATAGCATAAAAATCTAAACTAAATCTTCCTCGTGGGATCGATCCCTTGCTTGCTCTATACTATCTTGTGTGATTTAAGTGTAAGGGTAATTAATTTGTGCGACCGCGACATCGCAACATGTATATAGATCTATTGAATAAAAAAGAATGCAGATGGAGCGATAGCCAGACATAAGGCTCAATTGGTGGCTAAGGGCTTTAGTCAAAAGAAAGGTATTAATTATGGTGGGACCTTCAGTCCTCTGGTGAAACTTACCACTGTTTGTTTAGTCATTGCCCTTGCAGCTCAGTTTAATTAGTCTTTAAGGCAACTAGATGTTAAAAATGCATTTTTGCATGGTATCCTTCATGGGGAGGTTTATATGACTTAACCCAAAGCTTTATAAGGAAGCTTCATCCTTCTGACTTTGTTTGCAGACTAAGAAAGTCTTTGTATGGTCTAAAACAAGCTCCTCGTGCTTGAAATGAGAGATTTACTAGTGTTTTTTTTTTTACCAAGTTTGGGGTTTCAATCATCTCTTGCCGATCTTTCTTTATTTGTTTAGCACTCTTCTCTTGGCACTGTGGTCTTGCTACTATATAGATGATATCATTCTTACAGACAGTCATTCTTCTCTTCTTACATCAATTATTGAAGCCTTTACTCAGGAATTTGATATGAAAGATTTAGGCCAGTTGAATCATTTTTGGGGCTGCATATTTCTTATCTATCTTCTGGTCTGTTTATGTCTCAAACTAGCTATATCAAGGAATTACTTAATAGGCTTGATTTACAGAATTCAAAGCCGTGTGTTACTCCTTGTATTCCTCACCATCACCTGCTCAAGGATGCTGACAAGCCTTATTCTCATCCACAGCAATACAGTAGTATTGTTGGAGCCTTGTAGTATCTCACCTTCACAAGGCATGATATTGCCTTCTCAGCGAATTAAGCTTGTCAATTCATGCATAATCCCATGCACTCTCATGTTGTAGTAGTAAAGAGAATCTTGCAGTATTTCAAAGGTACCTTTGATTTTGGACTTCATTTTCAGTCTGGTCTTCTTAATCTGTAGGCTTATAATGATGTTGACTAGGCTGGTGATCCAAATGACAGACGATCTATCTCGGGTTTTATTGTTTACTTTGGCTCAAATCCTATTTCTTGGGCTTTTAAGAAATAACATATTGTTTCTTAATCCTCTATTAAAGCTGAATATCAAGCTCTAGCTATTAATGCTGCAAAACTTGCCTGGATTCGCTAATTGTTCTGTGACATTCATATCTCTTTACATTTTCCTCCTTTAAACCATTATGATAATATCTCTGTTATTCTCTTGCTTCCAATCTAGTGTTCCATTCAAGAATAAAGTATCTCCATATTGATTATCATTTTGTTAGAGAACGTGTTATCAAAGATGATTTACTAGTCTAGTGTATCTCTTCTGTGGATTAGTTTGCTGATATCATCAATAAAGATCTTTCCATTCCTTTATTTGAGCACTATTGTTCCAATTTTATGCTTGGCTCCTCCAAGTCTATGATTGAGGGGGAATATAAAAATATCAAAGGACTTACTTAGTCTTGCCACATGTTAAGAGATTAGATAATAAAATGGTTAGAATGTTGTTACTATTGTTAGACAATTAAGAAAGTCTATTAGCCCTGATTAGTGAAAATAAAAAGAGGATAGATAACGTAAACAAGCTTCCGACTATAGATATATATAAAAGATATCAGATAGTGTGAAACAGATTAATCAAGAAATAATACAAAAGTTTTCTTCTCTCTATCTGTTTAGCAGAAATTCCCTCTACTTCTCTTTATTTCTTTATTTGTTTCTGTGTAAATTTTGCTACTTTTACAATTATGAAAAGCTTGATCGTCTGTTGACAACTTATGTGTATAATTGTTAAATCTGACTTTGTCGGGCAAATTGATTCAAAAAACCAATAATGTAAATGGCTTTGAATTTGTAATCAAATCATATAAGCCATCGATTTATTTAAAACTTAAATCACCATGAAAATAAAATAATTGAACCTGTACAAGATCCAATCATCCACAACACAAGCACTTCGCCAAGTTGTCTCTATAAGATGGTAAAATAGAGAACTAAACAGAACATGTAACATCAAGCTACATCGTCCTTGTGGTTGTCTGTAACGTCCCAAGAACCTAGCACGCAACTGAACAGCTTCTAGGTCCACAAAGACATTTCCAGTCCAATGAGCTCGGGCGTAGAAATTTGCCCATTGAACAGTCCCTGTTAAAGATCAATCCAGAAATTGATTTATCACCGCCTACTATTCTTGAGTTTCTCAGAAGCCTCCAACTAAACATTCAGGCATGCTTGTTGACTGAGATTTTTCAACACTTACCGTTCTTGAATTATGCAGAAGGCTCCAATTAAACAATGAAGAATAATATATTTGTTTTTGGGCTTTCAGAGAGTTTCAAAAAAAATTTGAAAATTTTTAATGTGTTTAATGATATACAATTAATTCTTTTTTTAATGCTGTTGAATAAGTAAATTGTAGAGTCATCAACTGAGAGTAAAAGTGTAAAATTTTACTTTCTATATCCTAGAGCTCCTAAATCAACATGTTTCCTACTCAAAATATCCTCCTCACTGTTCGGATAGTCAAAACCCTTGGCTAAATGCATTAAATGTTAGTCTATCATGACATGTTGTCAATTTAAGCAGTTTTTTTACTCACGGCACTAGCCATGTGTCTATCATGACAGTAAGGGGGAGGGAGGGAGGTGTTTTGGTGCAGGTTTCAACATTTATGTGGATTTAATCTCGTTATTCTAAAACAAGTTATCCAACTGTTAGCAAGAAGAAAAGGATGAATGATACTGTATATAACTGAACTTACAAGATTTCAATTATTTGTATCATTGAACTTTTTTTTAATAAAATAGATTTAATTAATTCAATTCATTATGTTCATTGCAATAAATAAAGTTTTCTAGCTGCCATAACCTGGATATATATTTTAATAATAATTTTCAATGAAAAAATACCTGGCCATTCATTCATCCACTAGAAAAAGGGCCAATGATAGATCCTGGAGATGGTACAATGTTATGCTACGGGCTGCCAGACAATTTTGCTGCTAAGATTTTATATATTATAGTGATAATTAATTTGTAAAATCCTTGTATTTAAGAGGTAGTTGCGAGCTGTGATTCAGAAATTAATTAGTTGCTTTTTATTGGTTAGAAAGAGAAAAATATATTAAAAATATATATTTTTATTTTAAGTTATAAGAATATTTTCTTTTAAAATTCTCATCAAATTACATTTTTTTTAAAAAAAAAAAACCCAAAAAACAACTACTTGTTACTCCCTCGTTCTTGTAGAATTTCTTGTTGTTATCACTAGAGAACAACTACGTACAATGACTTGGTAAAACATGACATTAATAAAATATAAATTAAAAAAAATCAAGGAAGATACAAATTTGCAAATAGAAAAACAAGCATTTCTGGCTATAAATGACGGGAAGACTCGTTGAGACTGAACAGAGTGAAGCAAGCTAGCTAGTAAGAGAGAAGGAGAGAGATATGGGATTCATTTCCAAGCCTCATGTTGTTGTGATCCCAAGTCCATTCCAAGGTCATATAAAGACTATGCTTAAACTTGCAAAGCTTCTTCACTACAATGGTCTTCACATCACGTTTGTCAACACAGAATACAATCACAAACGTTTCCTTAGGTCAAGAGGACCTCATGCCCTTGATGACTTGCCTGGCTTCCATTTTAGAACCATTCCTGATGGTCTCCCTCCTTCAGATATTGATGCCACCCAAGACATACCTTCTCTTTGTGATGCCATGAACAAGAATTTCTTAGCACCCTTTAAAGATCTTCTTTTACAACTCAAAAATACCGTATCGGAGAACAACCCTCCGATTACCTGCATTGTTTCTGATCCTTTTGCTCCATTCTCCATCAAAGCTGGTGAAGAAGTTGGTCTTGCAGTTGTCATGTATGCCACTATGAATGCATGTGGCTACATGGGATTTAAACAGCTCTATACTCTCAGAGAGAAAGGCTTCACCCCCATCAAAGGTAATTCACTTACTTGTTTAATTACAAGTGAACTTCCAAGCAAAGTGGCTTTATTACTATTAGAAAACTTCATTAGTATTTTGCAGCTTTATTCTTTTCTAAGTATTACAATTTAATTAATTTGGCATGCCCGCGTTCCGACAAAAATTAGCAAGCTTAAATCACACAGGCAAGATCAATGATTATGTGCAAAAGAATTTCATTTTGAGCTTGGTCTAATAAGATTGTGTTTTGCAGATCTGAGCAATCTAAGCAACGGCTATCTTGAGACAAAAGTAGACTGGGCTCCTGGTATGAAAGACGTTCGTCTTAAAGATTTTCCATTTATTCAAACAACAGATCCAGATGAAGTTGTATTTAACTTTGTCATTGGGGTTGCTGAAACTTCTGTTAAAGCTCGTGCAATTGCTTTTCATACTTTTGACCCCTTGGAAGCAGAAGTTTTAGATGGCCTTTCCACTATTTTCCCTCGAGTTTATTCCATTGGTCCGCTCCAGTTACTCCTAAATCAATTCGAAGAAAATGGTTTGAAGTCTATTGGTTACAGTCTATGGAAAGAAGACCATGAGTGTCTCCAATGGCTGGAAACAAAGGAACCCAAATCAGTTGTGTATGTGAATTTTGGAAGCATAACAGTGATGACAGCTGATCAACTGGTGGAGTTTGCAATGGGATTAGTTAATAGTAATATCCCATTCTTGTGGATTATAAGGCCAGATTTGGTCATCGGTGAATCGGCTGTTTTACCAGCTGAATTTGCGGAGGAAACTGAAAAACGTGGCTTTATTACAAGTTGGTGTCCACAAGAGGAAGTGCTTAACCATCCAGCAGTTGGAGGGTTTCTAACTCATAGTGGCTGGGGCTCAACCATTGAGAGCTTATGTGCTGGTGTTCCAATGCTGTGTTGGCCCTTCTTCGCTGATCAAGCAATGAACTGTAGATATAGCTGCAATGAATGGGGAGTTGGAATGGAGATTGATAATAACGTCAAGAGGGAAGAAGTGGAGATGCTGGTGAAGGAGCTAATGGAAGGGGAAAAGGGTGAGAAAATGAGAGGAAAGGCTATGGAGTGGAAAAGGTTGGCTGAAGAAGCTGTTGGGCCAGAGGGGACATCATCCATTAATTTGGACAAGTTCCTCCATGAAATAATCTCTTCAAACAACTAGATCGCCGCACTAGAATAAAAACAATTCGTGACAAGATCAAACTTCGTTCGTCTGTGAACAAAAGAAGATAACCTGGCCCTTCCCTGTTTGTTACCTTTTATTGGAATTTAAATATCATAATAAATGCTCCATTTCGAGTGTAGGCCCACTTTTGGCATTCTATTTATGGATTGTTGATGTGATTGATCATGTATAATCTATAACTGTGTTATAAAATATATTTATATAAAAAATATTATAAATATATTATATAAAAAATATTATAGTTATATTCGTGTGTTATAATTTTTACTATTATTATTATATATTATCCTATATATAGAGATAGAGAAAAGATTGATTAACCAATAGGTTAAATCTTCTAATTATTTTTAATTTGATATCAAAGTTTTTTGCAATAAGAACTCTTTCCTCCCTCTTCCTATGAACTCTACTACTGCTACCATCTTCTCCCCCCACCAAACCAGCGATGCAGCCCAGTCTATCAGCCATTTAGCAGTTATTGCTAATGGTTCTTTATCCCACCAACAGCAGCCTCATCCTGTAGGGCAAAACAATGGTTTCCTCTCCAATGTTTCCATCATTCCTCTTCATCAAAACATTAACTCCTTATATCATTGCGTTGTCTAACACTCATCAAGTGGTCTCATTAAAGCTTACGACCACCAACTATCTCTATTGGCGAATGCAGATGGACACTACCAAAAAATTAATATCTTCTTTCAAGTGCAAGAATGTTGAAGTAATAAATAACCCAAATAGACCGGGGTCGAATTACAAGGAGGTTAACTATATGATGATGATGATGATGACGACGACGAGGACTTTGAAATGTAAAATTAATATAAAGATTAAAAAATAATAAAAATAGTTGTCAAGGTTAGAGGATCCACTAATGGTATTTCAAATCAATATAGTAAAAACTCTTTTTATAGGTTAAAATTAAACATGTTAGTATCAAATATTAAAGTCCATGTTGAGTTTATAGTACTATATGTATTCTTACACCATTAGTGTAACCTTTTTACTTCGACATAATAAACTTAGCTAAACATAATGAAGAAGAGAAACATAAATACATAAGAAGAGAACATAATTATATAAGTATAATAAAGGAAATGAAAGACATAAACCAAAGATTAATGAAAGCAAAACTTAAGTATTACAAAAATATAAAAAAAAAAGAGCAAGAACAAGATCTTGATCTGAAAACAAAAATGCCTAAATGCATGGCAAATGTCTACTTTTTTAGGTTAAAATTTAAAACTATTGATTTGTTGACTAATTATTGAGTGGGTTGTCACATCTTGACTTGGTGACAGTCACTATCTTCTTGTCTGAATAAAACATTATTGTTAGCATCAGAATTTGAACAGATTGTTCTGTGAAAGTTTTAGGCCTATATCTTAGCTTTCCATCCATATAGAACATACCTAAATCCAAGTTTTACAGCTCCAGTTATGATCCAATGACCGAACAGTGTTTCGATTTGGATTGAACGAGTGTCTCTTTTCTAAGCTTGACCCTCTTCTTATCTTCTAAATTTCAGAAGTTAAATTCATCAATCAATCCTTTTATTTACGTGATAGGCCTGCATTTAATATTAATATTTATCATAAATTAGAGGTATCATATAGTATAAGATATAATATTGTAAAACATGCTTTAGTTAAGAAGTTATTGTCTCTCTTTATCTTCTAAATTTCAGAAGTTAAACTCATTAATCAATCATTTTATTTATGTGATAGTCATGCATTTAAGATGCATATTTATCATAAATTAAAAGTATCGTATAGTATAAGATATAATATTATAAAACATGCTCTAGTTAAAGAGTTATTGATACTGTAAATGCAAAATGATGATATAAAACCTTGATAAAAATCTTCTTTTAAATACTAATCATTGATCTTATGATGCAAGTCATATGTTTGATAGGTTAATTTGAGATGCCTTTTTAGGTCATTTTTAATTTGATTTTTTTTTCAGTTTTATCCAATATTAGGTTGGTTAAGAATTAAGCTTTATAATTTATTTTGGTTTCTTTTCTATAGGGTTATTATAATCTCATAATTTAGGTTATAAATTTGACATGTTAACCTAAGTTAACCCAAGTCACTCCAATATATTTTTATCTTAATATTAAAAAAAAATATTATCTCGATTTTTTTAGTCAAACAATGTTTTTACAGGTTGTATAGGTTGCTTTTAGATCTGCAAAGTTAACCAGGTTAACTCTCACATAATTTAAATTTCTTTTCTACTAAAAAAAATATTAACAACATTTGAATATTTCTTTTTGTTTAAGAAAATTTTGACTTGACCCGCATTGTAACGTAGATAAATGATTTTCATCCTTTTTTATCCAATGTTTTTCCATCTCTATATTAGATTGAAATATTGTTTAATTCATAGTTAAAATCTATTTTTTTATTAAACAAAAACACATTACCAATGCCTAAGAAAAACATTTTGCTTAAAAAGTTTTTTATTACAACTCGCAGTATAATGCGAGTCAAAGAACAACTATAAACTACAAGAGGAGAGGGTTTTATTATATCTATCCTCACAAAGCACTATTCATTTGAAAAGTACTTTGTTTTTTTAATGTTTTTTTAATAAATTTTTTTTTTTAATTTCATCCTTTGATTTTAGATTTATTTTTTATTGAGCTATCACACTCTTATGACATGAAACGTAATTTGACTGGTTAACTCGATTTAAATGTTTAACCAAATTAACTCAAGGTTTTTTACTTTTTCTTAATTAATTTTTTGTTTCATATTTATCCTTTAATATTGTGTTGATTAAGAATTAGACTTTTATGATTTACTTTGTTTATTCTTTATTATGTTATTTCAACATCATGGCCTAGAAATAGTGTTTCATGGGTTAACTTGGTTTATTTTTGTCATTTTTTAATTAATTTTTTTTATTTTTATCATTTAACACTAAATCGGTTGGGAATTAATTAAAAGAGGAGGAGGTTTTATCATACCTCTCCTCACAAAGCATTATTTAATTGAATAATGCTTTGTTTTTTGTTTTTTTTTTCTTTGATTTTTTCAATCAATTTTGTTTTTATAATTTTATTATTTAATATTATAGTTATTTTTTATTTAGTTATCACATTTTTATAACATAGATTGCAGGTTTGGCGGGTTAACCTAGTTTGATTAGTTAACCCGATTGACCCATATTTTGTTTTTCAATTTTATTCGTTAATATTGAGTTAATTTGAGAATCAAACTTCATGATTTGATTACTTTACTTTCTATTATGTTATTTCAGCCTTATAGCTTAGGAATAGTGCTTAATGAGTTTACCCGAATTGACTCAAGTTGTTTTTTGTGTTATTTTTTAATTGATTTTTTTCTTAGTTTCATCATTCAATACTAGGTCAGTTGGAAATTGAGTTTCATAATTTATTTTGATTTTGCTTTCTATGAGGATATCTTGGTCTCATGATCAAGGTCGCGAGTTTTAGCAATTTCACTCTAGTTAAATCAGGTCTTTTTTTTTTCGAAGTTATCTTAGTCTCATAACCTAAGTCACGAATACTTCAATATCAAATTTATTTTTTATTGAGTTGTCCTCATCTCATAACTCGAGTCACAAGTTTGGTAAGTTATCCTCATTGACTTAGTTTTTTTCTTCTTTTTTTTTCATGTTTGCCCTCCAATTTCATCATTTAATATCATGTTTGATTGTAAATTAGGCTTCATAATTTATTTTGGTTTGCTTTTTATTATGTTATCTTGGCATCATGAGAGGATAATGCTTAATAGATTAACCTATATTGACTTAACTTATTTTTTGTGTTATTTTTTAATTAAATTTTTTATAAATTTGATCATTCAACATTGGTTATGTTAGGGGTGATTGAAAATTAAGTTTTATAATTTGTTTTAATTTATTTTTTATAGAGTTATATTAGTCTCATGATCAAAGTTATAGATGTGGCATGTTAACCCAATTAAATCAGAATATTTTTTTTATTTTTTTCTATAAGATTATCTCGATATGATGACCCGAGTCATGAGTTTGACAAATTAAACCAAGTTATTTTTTATATTTCTTTAATTGATTTCTTTTTCTAATCTCATTCTTTAATATGAGACTAATTGTGGATTAAAATTCATAATTTATTTTTTTTCTTCTCATAGGATTATCTTGGTCTTGTGACATGGGTCATGAGTTTGATAGGTTAACTTGGAATGCTTTTTAAGTTAGTTTTAATTTCATTTTTTTCAATTTTATCCAACATTAGGTTAATTAAGAATTAGACTTTATAATTTATTTTGATTTGTTTTTTTTATAGGGTTATCATAGTCTTCTAACTAAAGATATGGATTTAACATGTTAACCTAAATTGACTAAAATCACTTCAATATATTTTTATTTTAATATTAAAAAAATATATCATCTCAAATTTTTTTTATCAAACAATATTTTTACGGTTTATATAGATTGTTTTTTAATCCACAAAGTTAATTGGGTTAACCTTTGTACTATTTGAATTTCTATTTTACTAAAAAAATATTAATAATATCTAAATATTTTATAAAAAAAAATTAATATTACCCATATGATAGCGTGGATAAATAATATAGTCTTTCACTGTAACAATACTTTTAAAAGTAAACGAAACAAGAACAAACTGCGAAAAGACATATCTTATCCATTTTCTGTTAGGCCAAGTGTCGTAGGAAGCCGAAGCTCAAAAGCGACTGTGCCTGTGTATCTTTTCTTTGTAGTGTTTGCTTTGGCTTTATAAGGTTATAGTATTTTCTCTTGTCATTTGTTATTTTGTTTTTAAAGTTTTTTATTTAAAAATATATTAAAATAAAAAAAAATTTAATTCTTAAAATTTTATTTTTAATATAATATACTTAAAAAATCTAAAAATACTGAAAAAATTAAAAGTTAAAAAAAAAAAACATGGTTGATGATCACGATGCTGATCAATCAGACTGGCGCGCGCATGGATTTGGATGACATGGTTCATTCGCCATTACTGTGCTGGCTGGCATGGACCAATGACCTGGTTGGCTGGTACAAAGAGACAACATACTCTCGATTCATGTCCATGAGAACTAGTCTCCACTAATAGCATTTTTTATATTAATATCAATTGCTTTTTTAAAAGTATATTTTCTTTTTAAATTTATAGAAGTAATATTTTTTATTTTTAATATCAGTATATTAAAATATTTTAAAAAAAATTTAAATTAAAATAATATTTAAATTTAAATTTTTTTAAAATACTTTTAAAACAAAGAAAAAACAAATTATTTCTAAAATAAATGTCGGGTCCCGTCGATCATTTTTTAGGTTTTTTTTTATTAATTCAATGATGTGAATTGCTGACAGATATAGTTGGCCTAGTTAATTCGATATATTGAAGCTTTCATATTTAAAAAAATAGTAAAATATACCATCATTTAAATCCTTTAAAAGTGTTTGTGTCCAGCTTGATTGAATTTTTTACTTCAAAATGAGTCTTGCTACTCGGTATACTGTATACGTCGTATCATGATGCCCGCACTTCAAGGCGCGTAAAACTAGCTGCAATCATGTGCAACTACAAAATGGGCATGTTAGCTATTGATGGTTGCCTGTGTTCTTTTGTTTGCAGAAAGAAGCAGCAGTAAACTGCAGGTAGAGACAGATGGTTGGACCAAGGAGACCACAGTTTGTGCTGTTTGGATCCTCTATTGTTCAGAAAAGTTTTGGCAATGGAGGATGGGGTGCCATTCTTGCTGATACATACGCTCGCAAGGTATTTCTTCAATATATATATATATATATATATATATATATATATATATATATATATATATATATATATATATATATATATATATATATATATATATATATATATATATATATATATATATATATATATATATATATATATATATATATATATATATATATATATATCTATCCTTCTTTCAGTTGCCCTTCGTTGATGATTCTTGTTTCCTTTTTCGTCAGCAAACATTCTTCACAGTTCCAAACGTTAGTCTTACTTTGTTTCTGCGAATCTGAAAATGGTTGTGGTCCTGTGGACATTTTCATCATAGCATTTTGAGTTTTTGTTTTGACATGTAAAACATTTACATGATAATGATCAAAAAAAGACACCGGAAACACTAGATGGGCCAACAACTTTAACTAGGAGCCTAAAACACCAGGCAAGTAAAGGAGTGTAGAAGTTGAAGCAAGCTAGAAGTAGCAAAATAGAAATGGCAAACACACTTGCCCACTAAACCTTCAGATTCAACTCAGTAGATTTGTTCAATTCAAAGTAAAAATGTAGTCTCTAGTCTCTAGAGCAGTACAACAGGTATCTAGACTCTGGACATGATCTGGCGCTCAAACTCCATTAATCATACATTTCAGATCTTATAAGATGTTGGATCTCTTATTATTATTATTATTATTATGCAATTGGCACAGGCAGACATAGTGATGCGGGGATATGGAGGTTGGAATTCAAGGAATGCTTTGCAAGTTCTTGATAAAATTTTCCCCAAGGCACCTTACGATCTTTTGTCTTGTAAAGTACGTTTTTAAAGTAATCTAGGTGAGTATATATATTGTGAAAGCCTCGTTAATTTCTGGCATCTAACACTCTCTCGTGGATTTTTCCATGCTTTGCATTTACTCTTCTTATATGGGTCGTAAGGAAAATTTCCTCCTGTTAGTTCTACTAGGACACTGATGTTCTTCTGTTGTTCTTAACCAAGGATGCCGCAGTACAACCTTCACTGGTTATAACCTACTTTGGAGGTAATGATTCAATGAAGCCTATCCCGGCTGAGCTTAGTCCTCATGTACCCCTTCCTGAGTTCATAGAGAACATGAAGAAGATTGCTACACATCTCAAGGTAATCCTTCAATCTGGATGCTTGCATATGACGGGAACACCTGCAACTTATGCATGACTGATGGCTGAAACTATGCAATAACTTTCTTAATTACTAGAAAATGAAAACTATGTGCTGTTAGTTTAATATGCTTTGTATTTGATTGCCAGAGCCTTTCTGAGAAGACTCGAGTCATCTTTCTAGGTGTTCCTCCTGCCAATGACGAGATGATCATCCAACTCTACGGGTTAATTTTCCAATGAAGATTTTGATTTTTACTCCTCCTTTTCTTCCATAGAAAACTCCAACTCTAATACTGGTGCATTTTATTTATGAAACCAGTGAACGTGCCGCTCGATCAAACGAGGGTGCCCGGATATATTCTGAGGCTACTTTAAAGCTGTGCCAGGAACTGGAAGTGAAGGCCATTGATCTCTGGACCATAATGCAGCAAAAAAATGACTGGTTGACTACTTGCTTTACGTAAGTTCGATTAGTTTTGCGATTTGAAAATACGTAGATTTGAGTTGAAATAGTATCAAAACTGATAATCTTTCTATATGTTAGTGTCAAAACCATAAAAAAATAACCTTAAAAGATATCAAATTTAATGCTTATATATATATATATATATATATATATATATATATATATATATTT
>NW_011501811.1:18693-29338 GCF_000495115.2 Populus euphratica
ATATATATATATATATATTTGCTGATATAACTTTTGGATTGGTGTTTGGGCAGTGATGGGGTTCATCTTGCATCAGAGGGGAGCAAAATTGTGGCGAAAGAGATAATGAGGGCCCTTGAAGAGGCAGAATGGGAACCAAGTCTTTATTGGAAGTTAATGCCATCTGAATTTGTAGGGATCTCCCCATTCGATTCAGAAGGCAATGGAACCATCATAAATTCAAAAATGTGAGGGGAAGAAGATCCCATGCCATGAAGAATACTAGGGATCTCCCCATTCGATTCAGAAGACAATAATGGAACCATCAGAAATTCAAAAATGTTAGGGGAAGAAGATCCCATGAATAATATTTCATTTATCTGCCCATCTCTCATGCCTTTCATTTGCAATCGTTTCATTGCAGATAATGTTTCTACAGATAGTAAAAATGTAATATTTATGCTCTCAAAAATATAAAAATTAATTCTTCAAACCACACGGCATGATTGTTCAAGAAAAGCTCCTTAAATTAATCACTTCACAAAAAGCATCTTCTAAGATGAGAAATGCCTTGGATTTGTTATTTTTTGGAACTTTTCCTTCGGCCTCCGAGCAGGGAATGAGTTTGAGAAAATTCTTTTGTGGGCCTTAGAAGGACAGACACTCTAAAGTAAAAGAAATTTCTTTTTTGATTCGGTGACTATACAAAATGGCAGAAAGTGCGCTATACTATTTACTGTTAAGGCAACCAATGAATCTGGCCATTCTGAACCAGGAGACGATGTTTTTTTTTTTTAAGATAGTTTTTTTTTTAAAAAAATATATTATAATAATATTTTTTTATTTTCTAAAATTTATTTTAAATATTATTACATTAAAATAACCTAAAAATAAAAAAAATTAATTTTCACACTATAAATTTGTTTGGTAGGGTTCGTTGTAATTATTTTTTAAATTATTTTTTATATTAAAATATATATCAATAAATTTTTTATTTTAAAAAAATTATTTTTGATATTAGTATATTAAAATAATTTAAAAATACTAAAAATATATTAATTAAAAATAAATAAAAAATTAAAAAAAATAATTTTTAAAAAAATACTTTTAAAATATATAAAAAAACAATTTCTATATCACGGACATCACGTTGAACATGAACCCATGCTCACACATACCAATAAACATCATCTCTCGATTTGTCACTATCCATGTACGTTGCTGCTGTCCAAGCATTTGTGAGCCTTTATGCTAGCAGCAAGCATTAGCTGGAAGAATATTTACCACGTTTTGATATCACATTATAAGGGCTACCATGTGCACTTTTAGAAATTCATTTAATATCAATAAAATTATTAATAAAATAATTCTTTCAATAATTTAAAGTTATCATCATTGACCAAATTTAATTTATTAGTAATTTTATTGATAGATACCACAGCCAAATTCCATCAATATCTACCGGTATAATGTTGAGAATATCAAAAAAAGGGTTAGTTTGCTGACGTGGAGGTTATTGCAAGTGTTTTTATCGATGGAATCACCAAAGGATTCAGAACGCCAGCTCTGTATGGTGACATGACCGATTTACTGATGAAAATGCCAACGAAATCACCTAGGAATTCAAAGCACAGCTCCGTATAGTGACGTGCCCTGTTTACTGTTAAACTAACCAACATAATCACAAACAAAATATGTCTGTTGGTGAATCTATTGGCAAGAGTTAATATATCCCCACTCTGTCAACCCCCTCCTCATTTCTTCTTCTTTTTTCCTATCCCAACTCTCCCCAACTGCAGGTAACTAGCCAAAAAAAAATCTTCATCTTCTTAGCACAACAAGTCATATTTCTTGAAGTCTTCTCGTCACAACATACGTATTCTCATTTACTGATGGATTTTTATCAATTTTTGTAAGTAATTCTATCTTTTTAAATTTTAACATTTAAATGTCAATTTTATTATTTGTTTAGTATATGTATTTTGTTTGTAGATGTATATATTTTATTGTTATTTCTCAAACAAACTTATATTATATGAATGTATAATTTTATACTTACTATGGTTTGTTTTATATTTTGTAAGATTGTATTTGTTTGTAAATTATTGAAATTTTATTGAATTACCGAATTATATGTGTTGTTTTGAAATAATTAATAGCTTGCTTAATAGATCCGTTTTAATTTTTATCAATGGTATTATAGAGTTGTAATTTTTATAAATTTATATATATATATATGTATTAATTTGTATAGACGTTGATAATTGATAATGAATATTTAATATTTATGAAAAGTTGTATTTTGTTTGTTAGATAATCTTGAAGTGAACTAATATTTTTATAAATTTATTTACCTAACATAGTTAATTAATATATGTTGTCATCATAATTTTATAAAAGTTCAATAGAAGTCATGGATGATCGTTCATAGATGTATTGAGATTCACACTAAGGATTACGAAGGATGGATTATTGTAACGAGGTTCAAGGTTTTATTAATTCCATAATATCTATTCCTAGAAATTTTACTGAAGGTGGTATTAGGTGTCCATGCAGGAAGTGTCATAATAAAGAATATATGCATCTAGATGTTGTAACGATACATCTTCTACACAAAAGGTTTATAGAGAATTACTAGTATTGGTATGTATATGGAAAAGTATTTGTCAATAAGAGGAGAATGGGAGAAAGGGTGGTTGGGTCAACTTCTATTGCTAGCAACGTGCATGAAGCAACAAATGACAACACTGATCCTTACAATAATATGGTTATAAATGCAATGAGAATAAATCAAAGTAATGTCAGTCAATGTCCAATTATGGAAGAAGAACCAAATGCAGATGCAGTTAGGTTTTTTTATTTGTTGAAAGATTCTAATGAATCATTATGGAATGGCTGCACGAACCATAGTAAGTTATCAACCGTAGCATAAGTGCTCATTATCAAGTTAGATCACGGGTTAAGTGAAGTCGTGTATGACAAGATTATTGAATGGACGAGAAGCATTTTACCTAAAGGGAACATGCTAAAAGAGAACTTCTATACTGCAAAGTCCATGATAAAACCCCTCGGTTTAGGATACCAGAAAATTAACATGTGTCCTAACTTCTACATGTTATACTACCCTTAAAATGTTGAGATGATCGAGTGCATAACATATGGGCATTCCAGTTACATACTAAGAACCAGTAGGGTTAATACTCTAGTGGCATAAAAAAACTTAGAGACTTCTCAATCACATTTAGACTGCAGAGGTAATTCATGTCATCAAGAACTATTGAGCACATGACAGGGCACCAATTACATGATGCGGTTGATCGAGTGATTCATGTCACCAAGGTCGATCAACTGCATCATGTGATTGGTGCATCCTTCTAACGGCAAAGCATGGAAACACTTTAACAGTATGCATCCTTACTTTTCACCTGAATCAAGGAACGTGTATCTTGGGTTGTGTACAGACAGATTCAACCTATTTGGGTCATTTGCTGCTTGATTAGTACTTAAAAGTGTATTTTTATCAAGGTTTTATATCATCATTTTGCACTTGAAATATCAATAACTCCTTAACGAAAGCATATTTTATACTAACATATCTAATAATATAAGATGCCTTTAATTTATGGTAAATGTTCATTTTAAATACAGGCCTATCATATAAATGAAATGTGTGGTTTCCAATTGAATAATAAGAGTTTATACTATACTTGTTTGACATACCATTAGTGGATCCTTTAACCTTGAAATTTGTTGTTATCATTGTTTAATCCTTAAGTTAATTTTTCATCTCAAAGTTCTCATTAACTTCTTCTTCTTCTTCTTCTTTATTATTATTACTACTACTACTACTACTACTACTACTATTATTATTATTATTATTATTATTATTATTATTGTTACTATTGTTGTTATTGTATTATTGTTATCTATAATTTATACAATTAACCTCCTTATGATTCGACCTCAGTTTTGCCGGGTTATTTATTACTTCGATATTCCTGCATTTAGGAGAAGATATCAATCTTTTGGTTGTGTCAAGTTTTTGACACCATTGCCGGGAGGTAAGTTCTTGTACAAATTATAGTATTTGTTTTTTTTTTTCAATTTTCTTGTTTATAACTTTGTTTCTTTTCTCTTGTTTTCTTCTTTCTTTTATTCTATTCATATATGTGCATGAGAGTGTGGTCATGTACATTAAATGATAGACTTTATAGGGTATCCTTATTATTTTCTGAAAATATGGCCGAAGAAGATAATCAATCACTTCATAATGAGAATAATGAGAATAACCGTGTTAGAACATTTAAAGACCACATGAATCCCACAAGAACAAGTGCACCATCATGCATAGTTTTTCCTCCTGATGCATCTCATTTTAATTTTAAGCCAGACATTATTCAACTTTTACCTTCTTTTCATGGTTTAGATTTAGAAAATCCATACTTGCATTTAAGGGAATTTGAGGAGGTCTGTAACACCTATAATGACTTAAATTGTAGCATAAACACCATTAGATTAAAGGTTTTTTCTTTTTCATTAAAAAATAAAGCTAAAACATGGCTACAAAATTTGAGACCTGGATCCATTCGTGCTTGGGATGAAATGCAACAACAGTTTTTAAAGAAGTTTTTCCCTTCTCACAAACCAAACTCTTTTAAAAGATAAATCACCACTTTCACTCATAAACTAGGAGAAACATTTTACCAATATTGGGATAGGTATTGAGACTTGCTTAATACGTGCCCTCATCACGGTTTTGAAACATGGATATTAGTTTCATATTTTTATGAAGGGTTAACACCTAGAGATAAACAAATGGTTGAATTGATGTGCGATGGAACTTTTAAAGATAAAGACCATGATGAAGCAATGGAGCACTTAGACTTATTAGCTGAAAATACTCAAAATTATGACACTGCAAGTACTTATGAGGCACCGAGTAAAACACAACCTCATACATTAGGGAACCTCCTTTGTGTGTGGTTTTCAATTGAATAACAAGAGTTTATACTATACTTATTTGACATAACATTAGTGTATCCTCTAACCTTGACATTTGTTGTTATTAATGTTTAATCCTTGCATTAATCTTTCATCTCAAAGTTCTCATCAACTTCTTCTTCTTCTTCTTTTTCTTTATTATTATTATTATTATTATTATTATTATTACTACTACTACTACTACTACTACTACTACTATTACTAATACTACTACTATTGTTACTGTTGTTATTGTATTATTGTTATCTATAATTTATACAATTAACCTCCCTATGATTCGACCCTGGTTTTGCCGGGTTATTTATTACTTCGACACTCCTGCACTTGGGAGAAAATATTAATCTTTTGATTGTGTCACTACTTCTTATTCTTGTTGACCAGTCATACTAACGGTTTATAACTTGCCACCGGGGATGTGTATGAGGCTGGAGTTCATGTTTTTATTTATGTTCATACTAGGTCCAAGCAGCCCGGGCCGGAATATAGATATTTATCTTTGACCGTTGATTAATGATATATCGAGGAAACAAAATTTTCTTAAAAGGATAGCTTTGATGTGGACTATCAATGATTTTCCAACTTATAGAGTGCTATCTAGTTGAAGCACACATGGGAAACTAGCATATCCATACTACATGGAAAACAACAAGTCATTCACGCTAACCAACGGAGGTAAAGCTTTGTTTTTTTACTGTCACCGTCGTTTCTTGTCACATAATCATAGTTACAGAAAGAACAAAAAAAGATTTTTTTGTTAGTGGAGTTGAAAAGGATGTTTCTCCCTCCTTTCTTTTTGGTGAAGAATTGCATGATGTTGTATCAGAGTACGGTGACATTGTGTTTAGTCTTCAATCAGGTAAGTAAAATTTCCCTGATTTTGGTTTGACCTATAATTGGGTAAAGCAAAGTATCTTTTGAGATATTGAAAGACCAATATTTTTCGCTATAAACATGATGTCATGCACATAAAAAGAACGTGTTTGAGAAAATTTACAAAGGACAATATCAAGGCTAGATTGGATGTAGCATGTAGCGTTGTTCTGTAACCATAAAAATATGAAGTTGGTTTGTGATGATTCGTGGGTCCCAAAACCAAGAGCAAGCTTCATGTTAGAGAAAAACACATAACTACTAGTCTATAAATGCCTTAAGAGTCTGTATTTTCTAGATGGACATACCTCGAACATATCAAGACTGATTAATATGGAGGAATGCAGATTGTATAGAATGAAGAGTCATGACTGCCACGTGTTTATACTAACACTCATTCCATTAGCTTTTCAGGATTTATTGCCAAAGGGGATATGGGATGCGCTCATGGAGATCAGTCATTTCTTTAAAGATTCATGCTCTAAAAAGTTAAATGTTGATCACATTGAGAGGCTTGAAACAAATATCATCGAGACACTATCCAAACTTGAGATGATATTCCCTCCATTAATTTTTGACTCAATAGAGCATCTCCCCATACATCTACCATTCGAGGCAAAATTTGGAGGACCGGTCCAGCATAGATGGATGTACCCATTCGAACGATTAAATATTACAGTTGCAATGTAATTCATATATAAAAGTATTTTCTTTGTTTTTCTTCATTGAAAATATTTGATTAATTCAATACAGGTACTTGTTCAATCTCAAGAAAAAGGTTAAGAACAAGGCACATGTTGAGGCTTTGATATGTAAGGCCTATATTGTTATGGAGATCTCAACATTTATCTTGTACTACTTCAAACCTTATCTGAGAACGAGAATCAATCACGTTCCACGGCATGATGATGATGATAAAGTGTCTTTCAGTGGAAACTTGTCCATATTCTCCAATCTTAGATGACCGACACCTAAAAATGTCATAAGAGCAAGATATTTGTCAAAAATAGAGTTTAAACAAGCACATAATTATGTTCTATTTAACTGTGATGAGCTAAGACCTTTTATTCAATAAGTATATATATGTATAATACTAATTAAACTTTGTCAATAATACATTGTTAATTATATTTTGTAATATAATACACTCATTACCACTTACAGGAAACATCGATAATATTTGTTGTCCAATAACTTACAGCTGACCAAATCCTAGATCTTTTAATTACAAAATAAACAATTTGCCACATGGTTTAGAACACATGTAAGCATTATCACAAACTCATTCTCACTTGTAAAATTATTGTATGCATATCATTACATGATTCTCGTTTACTGTTTATTGATGTACATTATATACAGGGTTTATCAAATGAGAACAAGTGATGTTAAGTCATTGTCTTCACTAAGCTTAGGTCCTGAAAGAAAATTTAAGTGTTATAGTAGGTATTTTATTAATGCATATGTTTTTCATATTGAAGAATATGGGTATGGTAGAAAGACATACAACAGCAGTATTTGTGTTAAGGGATCGACTAGTAGTGAGTTAAAAGTTAACTACTATATTAGATTAGAAAAGGTCGTCGAACTACAATATCATAGCGAGCAGAATAGAGTGTTTTTATTCAAATGTTATTGGTATGACACGACTAATAGAGGAATTAGAATTGATCTACACTATGTTCTCGTCAAAATCAACTCAAAAGCTAGACTCCACAACGTAAACGATGTCTTTATTTTCACAAAGCAATGTCAACAAGTTTATTACACATACACCCCTTCTTCTAGAAAGGATCGATCAAGAGTGGATTGGTTGTTCATTTTAAAAACAAAACCTAAGGGTCGTGTCGAGCTTGTTCAAGATGAGAACGAAGACATAAGTGTGTGAGATGAAGTCTTTCCAGTTAGTGAATTGGTTGAACCATATTGAGTTGATCCTTCGATTGACTTGAAAGAAAATTCAAATTTTCATATTTTTTATGATAGTCTTGTTGATGTTGACGCGGAGGAGTCGAATGTTGTTTTGGGCTCTAGCGGATAAGCAAATGTCGATGAAGATGATGATATCCATCTTGAAGATTGTGATGAAGGTGATGACTATTCAATTAACAATAAAAAAGAAGAAAATTTGGACTAACTATCAAAATAAAGCCATGTGTAAAACATTTTTTTTCATGAATATATATTATGGATGATATATTTTGTAAAATGAAATATTTATTTTATAAGTTTATATATTGTTTAAACACTATTGTTATTATTCTGTGTGATGGATAGTTTAACTATCAAAATAATTACTTAAAATGTCACTATCACCGACGTCCATACCTACAGATAAACGTCCATCGACATTTCACATAGAGTTAAAAAATAATTACTTGAAATGCCATTATCACTAACGCCTATATCGACGAACAAACTTCCATTGGCATTTCACAGAGAGTTGAAAAGTAATTACTTGAAATGTCACAACCACCGACGACCATACCGACGGATTCCAGTACGTTGGTATATTGTCGACGGGTCACTATTATCGACAACATCACCAACGAACTATGCGAATTTCAAAGAGTGGTGCATTAAATGCATCTCTAATAGTGTCATTTTGCCAATGAAATTACCGACTAACAGCGAAAAATATGGAGGGTAACACAAAACGTTGGTGCAAAATTCAAAAATTACCGAAGAATTTTCAAAGCTTCACCGATAGAATAAATAAAAATAATATTTTTTTATTTTCATCGATGAATCCGTCGATAAAACTGCCCTATAAATCCCAGCAACGGCCTCCATTCTTGATTTCTCCTCTTCTTCGATTGTTTTGCTTCATTTCCTTCAAGATTACTACAAAGGTTACTAGTTTTATTTTTCAATCTTCATCAAATTAAAATGTATGTGTTTCCTTTATTTCATTTTACTTTAAGTATTTTTTTTATTTTAGCTATCTTTATTTTTGTTATATTTTTAGTTTTGGTGTATTTTTATAATGTAGATAAAGTCTTGAAATAAACACATTATTAAGGCAAGTATATTTCATTCCTAAAGTCTATAGTTTTTTTTAATTTATTGAATATATTTTATTGTTATATTGGCATAATTATTGAATAATGTTTTGAATTTTAATTGTTAATATTGAATTTACCTTAGAATTAGTAATTGAATATGTTGGAATAATTAGTAATTTTACTATATTATTGCATTATTTGTGTTTAATTATTTCCATTGATTTTAATTGTTAGTTTATAGTTTTTTTAAAAAAAAATTATTCAATATATTTTATTGTTGTATTGGCATAATAATTGAATAATTTGTTGAATTATGATTGTTAATGTTGAATTTACCTTAGTATAAGTAATTGACTATGTTAGAATAATTAGTAATTTTACTACATTATTGCATGATTTGTGTTTAATTATTTGCATTAATTTTAATTGTTAGTCTAGAGTTTTTTTAAATTATTGAATATTTTTTATTGTTTGTATTTATATAATGATTGAATAATTTGTTGAATTGTAGTTGTTAATTTTGAATTACCTTAAAATAAGTAATTGAATATGTTGGAATAATTAGTAATTTTACTACATTATTGCATGATTTTTGTTTAATTATTTGCATTAATTTTAATTGTTAGTCTAGAGTTTTTTTAAATTATTGAATATTTTTTATTGTTTGTATTTATATAACGATTGAATAATTTGTTGAATTATAATTGTTAATGTTGAATTTACCTTAAAATAAGTAATTGAATATGTTGGAATAATTAGTAATTTTACTACATTATTGCATGATTTGTTTTAAATTATTTGCATTAATTTTAATTGTTAGTCTATATTTTTTTTAAATTATTGAATATTTTTTATTTTTTGTATTTATATAATGATTGAATAATTTGTTGAATTATAATTATTAATGTTGAATTTACCTTAGAATAAGTAATTGAATATGTTGGAATAATTAGTCATTTTACTACATTATTGCATGATTTGTGTTTAATTATTTGCATTAATTTTAATTATTAGTCTAGAGTTTTTTTTTTGAATTTATTGAATATTTTTTATTGTTTGTATTTATATAATAATTGAATATGTTGTTAATGTTGAATTTACCTTGTAATTAATATGAATATATATATATATATATATAGATACACAATATTAGTATAGATGGAGTCAATTGGTTGTGGTTTTTGTCAATATTTGTAGGTTTGTGGATTTAGGTAGTATCTAGTATAGGGGAGCTGCTTGTCGCAAGGTTGGGCTAGCGCGACGTTGTCTGTCGACGGCGGAGGCTTTTTATCGTGCCTCCGGTGTGAGGTGTTATGTGTTGGAAAAGGGTTTTGGATTTAATCATAAATTTATGACTAATGTTTAGGAGTAACCACCTAGTATTATGGTCACTAGGAACTTATGGTTTACAAGAGTCTAAGTAAAGAACTGGATGTGTAAGGGAAAAACGCATCACCCCTAGTGCACCCTACCTAAGGTAAGCTGCATTGTTGTTTGATTTCTTTTTCTAAATCAGGTATTTATTGGTCTTTTCTAAAGCTCAAGGCAGATTTATCTTCGTAAGAGAGTTTCAACTTTATTGGGTTACCTCCTAAGCGTTCTAAAGTCTGAATTTTAGCATCGCATTTATTTACATCTTGTATCTATAATACTTGAGGGTGTACTGACACGACTAAAATATTGATGTCTTCTCCCAAGTGCAGGAGTGTCGAAGTAATAAATAACCCGGTAAGACCGGGGTCGAACCACAGGGAGGTTAATTGTACAAATTATAAATAACAATAATACAA
>NW_011501811.1:30393-32043 GCF_000495115.2 Populus euphratica
AGTAGACCTAAATCTGAGATCTATCGCTCTAGATATGACCCAATTACCGAACAGTGTTCCGGTTTGAATTGCACCGATATCTCTTTTCTAATTTTGGTCATCTCTTTGCCCTTGCAATTTAAGTTTTTAAAGTCATCAATCAATCCTTTAATTTATGTTATAGGCCTGCATTTAAAATGAACATTTACCACAAATTAAAGGTATCTTATATTATTAGATATATTATTATAAAACATGCTTTAGTTAAGGAGTTATTGATACTTCAAGTGCAAAATGATGATATAAAACCATGATAAAAATGCACTTTTAAGTACTAATCACACCCCCCAACCAGCTTATTACTAGTCCCTAGTAATCAAAGCGTTAAAATAGAAAAACAATTTGCAAATTCCATAAAGCAAGGTATTCATCATTTAACTTCCATTAATCTATCCATATAAACAAACTCTCGTTGAATTTATATACCTGCTCAATACCTCTTAACAAGATATTCATAAACCTTTCTTTTGAGATGTATCAACACATAATTATGGGGCTTTTCTTGGAAGAAAATAAAATTTTTGTTCTAATGTTTAAGGTTAACTTCCTTGGGTTGGGATTATTATTTTTTTCTTTTTTAAAAATATATATACATTTAATTTAAAAACACCATGCATCTTTAACCCATGTAACGAGCTTTCAGCTAATGACTCCCAAACTAGTTGGTCTTAGGGCATTAGGTGTTAAGACACCCCTACGAGCTTAGTAACTCGGGTCGTAGATACTAATATGAAGATAGTGCAATGTTTGATTCCTTTAAGCTTTTCTCCTTAACCCATGTAACAAGCGTTGGGCCAATAGCTCCCAAGTCAGTTGACTTTAGGGTATTAGGTGTTAAAACACCCCTTCGGGCTTAATTACTTAGGTTAGGGAGGCTACGAAACCAAACTTATCTACATTTTTATTATTATCATTTTTTTCTTTTTTTTTTAATTATATACAATCTCTTTCACTTAGTTGTTACCTTTAACAAAAGAACATAAATAATGTAATAATCCAATGTGCAACCCACAATCATATGTTAAAGTGTGTGTGTGAAAATTAATGTTTAAGAATACATGTTAAATGAGTATATGAGCATAATTAAGTGATAATAATGCGAGAGTTTGTAAATCTGAATATTTCAAGAAGTATTATAATAGACCTTGTTAAGAATGGTTACTAAGATGCGTCTCAAGAGTCACTTTAACAAAAGAGCTGCTTTACTCTGCCATCCTAGTAACAATAATTATGCATATGCTTTATGAAATGGAAAACAATTTTTTTTTTATCAACTACTACCCTCTCCCCCCAACTAAAATAAGACATTGTCCTCAATGTTCTAAGGTAGAAAGATAGAGTATAGAAGATATCACCTGAAATAACGAATATTGACAAACCTGAAACACACTTAAACAAAAATAAGAAATAACAAAACACAATAATAAAACAAAACAACACAAAAATTACAAATGAAGACTCAAATCTAATCTAAGGTTTTTACGGCTTTCCTTAAATGACCAATTTATGCGATTCATGGAGGGA
The DNA here is from genome assembly GCF_000495115.2 of Populus euphratica. NCBI lineage: Eukaryota > Viridiplantae > Streptophyta > Magnoliopsida > Malpighiales > Salicaceae > Populus > Populus euphratica. Next base: position 31,957 of record NW_011501811.1, read on the forward strand.
TCAATTACAGGAATGAAAGATTGTAGTTGGTCAATCAATTGTTCAGCAGTAGCAGCAGAGATTATGATTTATCGTGCAGAAGATGTT
>NW_011501806.1:0-1831 GCF_000495115.2 Populus euphratica
ATAAATAAGATAAGAGTTAACTAAGTAAAGGAAAGGAAATGAAATACATAAACTTTATATTAATGAAAGCAAAGTATAAACATTACAAAAAATACAAAGAGAGAAAGCTAGAGCATGATCTTGATCTGGAAACCAAGATGCCTAAATTCATGGCAAATGCCTTCTTTTATAGGCCAAAATTGGAAAATATTGATTTGATGATCAATTGATGAGTGGGTGACCAACTCTTGACTTGGTGACAATCCTTATCTTCTTTTGTTTGCCTAAAATGTCATTGATAATGTCAAAATTAGAGTCATTTGAAAACATGAAAGTTGTAGCAAATTGTCTCAGCTTTCTTATGTAAAGCATTTAGGTCATTTGGACTGCTAAAACTCCAGATATGGGCCAAACACTGAACAGTGCTCGAGCTAGAAGACAGATTCGGGCTTCTTTGTTAAAGACAGATTCAGACCTCTTTATTGTTACTCCAATTTGGACTTGAAAATGACATTTTTAGATTTTGGGCTCATATGAAAGTTATAGGCCTATGTCTTACATTTCCATCCATATAAAGTAGACCTAAATCTAAGATCTACAACTCTATATATGACCCAATTACCGAACAGTGTTCCGATTTGGATTGCATCGACATCTCTTTTCTAAGTTTGGCTATCTCTTTATCTTTTCAATTTCAGTTCTTAAATTCATCAATTAATCCTTTTATTTATGTGATAGGCCTCCATTTAAAATAAATATTTACCACAAATTAAAAGTATCTTATATTATTAGATATTTTATTATAAAACATGCTTTAGTTAAAGAGTTATTGATACTTCAAGTGCAAAATGATGATACAAAACCTTGATAAAAATACACTTTTATGTACTAATCATCAATAAACAGCCCCCCTCTCACCAATCTCAATAAAATGTAACTCCCACAACAAATTCAGCCACTACAACACTTAGTTGGTCAGCATATATGTTTTGATTCAATTTTTTTTTTTTTTAAGATTCTTCACCTTAAATAAGCAAATCTAACCTTTTTTTATTTGGACTCAATTTTAAAATGTTTTTTTTTTTTGCATATTTTTAGAATTGTTTTATAGTTTTTTCTCATACAAATTTATTATATGGATTCATGACTTGTATATGTTAGGTTTGTTTTAGATTTTATAAAATTGTATTTGTTTGTAAGTTGATGAGAATTATGTTGAATTTTTAACTTAGGTATTTTATGATGAAATAAATAATGGTTTATTTAATGGGTCTTTTATATTTTTTTTTAATTTTATTATCGACTTGAAACTTTTTGATAAATTAGTAGAAATTTAAATTTATGTAGATAATTGATAATGAATTAAGAATACTATTAAAATATAATAAATAATTCTGAGCTAAATCATTATTTTACAATTTGTTTTTAGTTAACATAGTTAATTAATATATGTTGTCTTCATTATTTTATATAGATTTGATATAAATAATGGATGATCGTTCACAGATATATAGAGATTCACCCCAAGGATTGCAGGTGATAAATTATTATAATGAGGTTTAAGGTTTCATGAATTACGCACCATTTAATCCAATAAATATTAGTGAAGAGGGTATTAAATATTCATGTAAGAGATGTAAAAATAAAAAGTTTCTTGATACAAATGTTGTAACGATGCATCTTCTACAAAAAAAGTTTTATAGAAAAATATTTGTATTGATATGCACACTGACACGACAAAAAGATTGATGTCTTCTCCCAAGTGCAGGAGTGTCGAAGTAATAAATAACCCGGCAAGACCGGGGTCGAACCACAAGGAGGTTAATTGTACAAATTATAAACAACAATAATA
>NW_011501806.1:2795-7775 GCF_000495115.2 Populus euphratica
ATTAAAGGTATCTTATATTATTATATATATTATTATAAAACATGCTTTAGTTAAGGAGTTATTGATACTTCAAGTGCAAAATGATGATATAAAACCATGATAAAAATGCACTTTTAAGTACTAATCACACACAGAGAACCATATGTTCCTCACAATACCATGATAAAAAAAGATAGTTGGGTCAACTTTTAGTTCCAGCAACATGCATGGAGTTGAGATGAGATCAATTACGACAAAATTGTTGAGTGGGTGAAAAATATTTTACCTGAAGGGAATAGGTTAAAAGAAAATTTTTATACTAGTAATTCCATAATGAAACCCCTCAGCCTAGAATACCAGAAAATTGATACTTGTCCAAACTTCTGCATGTTGTACTATCTTAAAAATATAAAGATGACCAAGTATTAATAAGCTACTTAGATTATCTCCATATGATGTTACTTTTGAACAATTTATCTCATATACTATCATAAATTGATAGATTGTTGAATTCTTCATAAACAACATTGTTAATTTTTATTATCTAAATACTCACAACTGACTAAATCTTAAATCTTTCAATAACAATTTGAATAATTTTCCACGTGGTTCAAAACACGTGCAAGGACTATTTAATTATTCTTATCTCCCGAGATATTTAATTTAATTATACATTTCTCATTAACTATAATTGATACAAATTTTCCACAATAACCCAATAACTCAACTCTCTGAATTAATTTTCCCAATTTAATTGTTGGATACAAATAATGCATATAATATTTATATTATTTTAATTAGTTTGTCACCTTAAAATTGAAAATATCTGTATTACAGTAGTTTTTGCAGTTAAAAATTTTTAAAAATGAATTAAAAAACAGTTTTAGTTGTGATTAAAAAAATAGATTTTAAAAATATATATTTGGTTAACAGTTGGAAGATTAATTTTTCATGAAAAATAGATTTTTATAAATGAAAAACATATTATTTTATTTTTAACAAAATCAAGATTAATATAAATATACATGGCTAAGTATAAAAAACAGAAATTATTTAATTAATCAAACATGTTTTTCTTTGTTAGAAAAAAAACAAAACTACCCTAATACGAAACAGTCCGAAAGAGAAAGAAAGGTCTATTGAGGATGTAGCCTAGGTTAACTAGTTGTTTAAGTGGTCAAACCTTCCACTCGTACAACGCGGATGGATTGAGGCAGTGGTTACTTTGATCTCCATTCTGCAACATGCCTTGTTTGAAACGAGGCCTTGGACTAGTAGAAAATAATGGTTATGTGATGTCATTAAGGTAGTATTTATTTTTGTATTTTAAAAAATATTTTTGAAAAAAATTAAAAAAAATTATTTTACTTTTTGTTTTAAATTAATTTATTTTTGGTATTACCACATCGTTTTAATATGTTAATATTAAAAATAAATTTTAAAATATAAAAAATATTTTTTTGTTACATTTCTAAATGAAAAATACTTAGAAAAATAACCACTACTACAATATTAAACATACTCTAAATACAAGAGTACATAGATTAGGTTGCTAATCACATGTTTAAGAAGTCAATATGCAAAGATGTAAAAAAATTGTAGTTCTAAGATTTCATACTTTTTTTAATTTAGAAATTTAATTGATATTTATAAATTCAATGTGAAAAACTCTTTCAAAGCTAAAAATGGTTTAAGAATCAAAATTCACTTTGAATGTTTATTTTTTTTACATAGTTTTTAATGATTCAATTTGTAGATCATATGCCTAGATGCTTCTATTACAATTTCTATTAGTTTTATCACCTATGCTATGTTGTAGATAGAATTCCAAATTAATTTCGAGCATAATAAAATATTGTGGATGTTGTTGATGCTTTTTAAAAATATCAAGATTTTCTTTTAATTTAGATGAGCCAACATGTTGTTTAAACTAAGGGTAGGATTTCAAGTCAATTTCTAAAGTTAAAAAAAGAAGATATAGATATATTTTCATGTATCATGTTTTTTTTTAATTGAAAAACAAAGAGATGTTGTTTATCATGTATAAAATAAACTAAAAAATATATGATCTTATAAATAAAAAAAGAGTTGTTGATACTAATTAAATATTAAAGTGGTAAGCTAATGTTCATGATAAAAATAAAAGATAGATGTACATCCACATGTTTAACAACAATTGTCCTTTTTTGTATTTTAAACATTTTCATTCATTTATCTTAATGGCTAAATATTTTTATAAAATATATAAACTTTATACAATTACAACTAGTTCTTATAAAATATAAGTTTAAAAAATTTACAAAAAAAAAATAAATCAAACTAAGCTCTTTGATATATCACACAACTACAAAAAATGTAAAAACATTAGATATATAAATTGAAATGGTTAATGGAAAATTATAAAAATAGGGGCTCGGTGATGATGGGTCAAGTACTCGTATTTGACCTTAGTAAAAATACCCTGGCTGGTGCTTGTTTTTATCTTATTAAAAATGAATTATGCATTGTTCAATCCTTTTATTTTTTAAAATGAGGGCCTTAGATTGCCTAAGTGGGAGGTAGACTGTCATCACTTAATCTTTCTTCGATCAGCTTTAATTATTGAAAAATCAAAGTTCATGTTTATAGGCTAAAAAAATCCAATTTGTTTCTTGATTTTACTTGAAACACCAATAAAACATCAACTGCACCTTAAAAAATCACTCAGTAACCCCAAAACATTCTAAAATAACTCTTAAAAATAAAAATTAACCATGTCAAAATAGACTAAACCGACCTTGATTTATCTTTTCTGTCACGTTTATAGGAGAAACCATCTTTATTGAATTTTTTTTTCAAAAAAATAAACTCACTAGCACAAAGATTATTCCTTTTGGTAGCCTGAATGTGGCTAACCCAACAACTTCTTCTTCTTTTTTCATCAAGTTTCTTTCTTCTTTCCCAAACTGAATGATTAGAAAATGAACCAAATGAACTTTTGAATTTAAACAAAAATTATAAAAACTTTGAGATTGACCATGTATTTTTTTTTTTTGTGTGTGTGTTTTACATGTAGTTCTCTTATTTTAAATTTATCTTTCTACTAAAATTTCAAGCTTTATCTCATAAAATTAAGTCATAAAAATAAAAATAAAAGTTTTAAGGATAAAATTAAAAAATGGCAAAGATAAAAAAAAAGAAGAGGGGATATATGTTAAAATTAAAAATAACACAAAGATTGTCCTTTTTGATGGCCTGAATATGGCTAACCAATAACCTTTTTTTTTCCATCGAGTTTCTTTCTTCTCTCCCAAACTAAATGATTAGAAAATGAACCAAATGAACTTTTTGAATTTGAACATAAATTCTAAAAACTTTGAGATTGACCATGCATTTTTTTTTTATGTTTTACATTGTCGTTCTCTCATTTTAAATTTATCTTTCTACTACAATTTCAAGCTTTATATCATCGAATTAATTCATAAAAATAAAAAAAAAATAAAGATAAAATTAAAAAAATGGCAAAGATGAAAAAAAAAAAGGGAGATGAGTTACACTACGGGTCGGGGCAAAAGTTTTTTGAGTACCAAACAAATATATTTAGGCATTGCTAACATGTTTCCTAAAAAAGATTTTAACTATGAATTGAATAATATTTGTAACAACCCCAAATTTAATTATATGATATTCCATATACACCTAATATATTATTGTTAAAAGTACAAGAATTGTTTTTTAAAAAAATTTCAACAAATTTTGCCTAATTATTTCTTCACAAGTTATCAACTCAACTAATTTTCACAATCTATAAAGAAAGATCTCAACGTTTCCCATCATCCAGTGCTTTCATCTATTTAGCATCTCATCTTCTAGGACTCCGGCATTCTCAATTTCATCAGACAATTAAATTTTTTAGCATTCTTAAATTACGGTTCAATTCAAAAACATCCATTATAGAAACTTATCAAAGGATATTTTTATTAATATTATTACTATGATTATATATTATTAAAGCAAGGTCATGGCATATTCTATCTAAAATCTAAAACAAACTTATGGTAAAACATAATTTAAATCATCCAAGTTTCAAACTAATTAACATTACATCATTCATAATAATTTTTAACAATCTAAATTATGCTCAAAATATAATAACTTAGGACATGTTTATGATTAGTACATAAAAGTGTATTTTTATCAAGGTTTTATATTATCATTTTATACTTGAAGTATCAATAACTCCTTAACTAAAACTTGTTTTATAATAACATAACTAATAATATAAGATACCTTTAATTAGTGGTAAATGTTTATTTTAAATGCAGGCCTACCACATAAATAAAATGATTGATTGATAAATTTAAGAACTGAAATTGAAAGGACAAAGAGATGGTCAAACTTAGAAAAGAGATGCTGGTGCAGTCCATACCGGAACACTGTTCGGTAATTGGATCATATCTAGAGCTGTAGATCTCGGATTTAGATCCATTTTATATGGATGGAAAGGTAAGACATAGGTATACAACTTTCATGGGGTCTAAGATTTAAAAAGGTCATTGTCAAGTCCAAATTGTAGCAACAAAGAAGAAGTTTGAATCTGTCCTACAACCCGAACACTGTTCAGTGTTTGGTCCATATCTAGAGTTTTAGAAGTCCAAATGACATATATTTTTTTTCCTGAAAAGCTGAGACAATTTCCTACAACTTTTATGTAAGTAGTTCCAATTATGACATTATCAATAATATTTTGGGTAGACAAGAGAAGATAAGGATTGTCACCAAGTCAAGAGTTGGTCACCCACTTATCAGTTAGTCATCAAATCAATAGTTTCCAATTTTGGCCTATAAAAGGAGTCATTTGTAATCATATTAATAATTTATAATCTAATCGGAACCTTCTTTTTGTGTTTTTCCAATTGAATAATAAGAGTTTATACTATACTTTTTTGACATACCATTACTGGATCCTCTAACCTTAACATTTGTTATTATCATTATTTAATCCTTACGTTAATCTTTCAT
>NW_011501806.1:7849-28451 GCF_000495115.2 Populus euphratica
TACTATTACTATTACTATTACTATTACTATTGTTGTTGTGTTATTGTTATCTATAATTTATACAATTTACCTTTCTGTGGTTCGACCCTAGTATTGCCTGGTTATTTATTACTTTGATATTCCTGCAGTTGAGAGAAGATATCAATCTTTTGGTTATGTCAGTTTACATACAAAAATGACTTAATGATTTGTTACATTGCAAATTTACATTAAATAAGAGTTCATTAATTCAACTTAATTAAATCAATCATTGAAAGACTTCACACCTCTAGGTTACTAATAATTTAAGTCAAACACCTTTTTCATTATCATAATGAGATTTTATCTCATACCAAAACCTAACATAAACCATTATCCAGGATAGTTATCTTCAATGCCAAATTCAAATGCTAGTCCCTAAATTAGGATAACTAGGTTGACATACTCAAACTAGGTGTTAGTTCCTAAACTAGGATAACTTGCTTGACATGAATTTTAAATTAAACAAGATTTCAATAACATGCTTAACTTTAAATAAATAATTAAAAATGTTGTGATGTCTAACATTAATCTAGAACCTGTACTTTGCTAATCATCTCTTATTATGGAATGATATATGTGGTCTCACCTGTAAAAACATGTATATTGTATGAATTTTAAATCCTTATCCATGCATAATCCAAATTTTTGTTTCACCATCATAACAAAGTTTTCATTGCAAAAATGAGAACTTATAAATGTCTTGTTTTTTCCTAGCTAAATTTATACATAAATGTGGGAATAATATTCCATTTGTAATTTCCTTGAAATTTATTGCTTAGTCATTTCCTTGAAATTTATTGCTAATTCATTCATTAATAATTAAATTAACATAAATTAACCATTCTAATTAATTTTTGTATCTTATTTGAAACTTGTCCTTCCATAAGCATATCTATCCTTATTTTTTTTTTCCTTTTCAATTGATCCAATCATTTTACCATATATTTTTTATTTAATTAACACAATTTTACATAATTAATCTATCCATTTCATTAAATAGTTCAAAAAAAGGAATAATTTTTTCTTTAAGTCTTTTAAATTAAGTTATTAACTAATCATGTTTCACATAAATTAACATAAATCAATGATCAAAGTGATTAGTACTTAAAAGTGCATTTTTATCATGGTTTTATATCATCATTTTGCACTTAAAGTATCAATAACTCCTTAACTAAAACATGTTTTATAATAATATATCTAATAATATAAGATACCTTTAATTTGTGGTAAATGTTCATTTTAAATGCAGGCCTATCACATTTTAAATTGGGTCATATCTAGAGCTGTATATCTCATATTTAGGTCTAATTTATATGGATGGAAAGGTAAGACATAGGCCTACAACTTTCATATAAAGCATAAGATCTAAAAAGATCATTTTCAAGTCCAAATTGGAGTAACAATAAAAAGGTCTAAATCTATCTTTTAGCTCGAGCACTGTTTAGTGTTTGGCCCATATCTGGAGTTCTAGCAGTCCAAATGAGCTAAATGCTTTATACAAGAAAGCTGAGACAATTTCCTACAACTTTCATGTTTTCAAGTGACTCTAATTTTGACATTATCAGTGACATTTTAGGCAGACAAAAGAAGATAAGGATTGTCACCAAGTCAAGAGTTGGTCACCCACTCATCAATTGGTAATCAAATCAATATTTTCCAATTTTGGCCTATAAAAGGAGGCATTTGCCATGAATTTAGGCATCTTGGTTTCCAGATCAAGATCATGCTCTTGCTTTCTCTCTTTGTATTTTTTGTAATGTTTATGCTTTTCTTTCATTAATATCAAGTTTATGTCTTTCATTTTCTTTCCTTTACTTAGTTAACTCTTATCTTATTTATGTTCTTATTTTGTTTATTTATTTTTCTTTCTTTCATTATATTTAGCTAAATTTATTATGTCAAGGTGAAAAGGTTACACTAATGGTGTAAGAATAAGTATAGTGTAAACTTAATATGGACTTTAATGTTTGATACTAGCATGTTTTGTATTTGTTATCTTGTTCACTCTTTAATACTTTGCTTGTTAAATGACTAATCTTGATTTATGTTGTATAACGCTTGGTACAACAAATGCTTGGCACTTTCATAGCCCATACTGTATGGTATAACCGACACCTGAGCTATGAAAGGAACTTGATTTGTTGTTAACATAAGTTATAATCATGAATGCTTGACGAGATTTACAAGTATTAGCATTCATCGAATAAGATGACTAATGTAATCATGTTAACAATTATAATCTGATTGGAACCTCCTTTGTGTGTGGTTTCCAATTGAATAATAAGAGTTTATACTATACTTGTTTAACATACCATTAGTGAAACCTCTAACCTTGACATGACATTTGTTATTATCATCGTTTAATCCTTACATTAATATTCCATCTCCAAGTTCTCATCTTCTTCTTCTTCTTCTCTTTCTTTCTTTATTATTATTATTATTATTACTACTTCTACTTCTACTACTACTACTACTATTATTGTTGTTGTTGTTATTGTTATTATTGTTATTATTGCTATTGTTGTTGTTTATAATTTGTACAATTAACCTCCCTGTAGTTCAACCCCGGTCTTGCTGGGTTATTTATTACTTCAACACTCCTACACTTGGGAGAAGATATCAATCTTTTAGTCGTGTCACAAAGCATATAATCTAACACCTTAACATACAATTTCAAACATCCCTATATACTAAAACTTTTCATTTAACACTACCTATAAAACTATTTCAATCAATTGTTTTGGAGAAGTTTCTTTCCTCCAAACTCAAAGAAAAAAAAAGGTTGAAAACTTCAAAAAACACCATTATCCTCACTCCCCCCCCCCCCCCCCCCCCCGAACCCCATAACCTAAATTTTCAAGGGTTTAGACCTTAAATCTACCAATTTTTCTTGTTCAAATCTCTTTCTAACACACTTTGATTTCTTAACCATCTCTCTTTTATGTTTTTATGATGGATTTACTAGGTTTTCCTCACAATTTTCTCTCCTCTTTTTCTTCTTCTTTGGTCGGTACTAGTGTGTTTTTTGAAAACACTATTCATGTTTATATAGCTACAAATTTTCATTATTTACTCCTATGGTCCAATGTTTATTTTATTTGCACATGAAACTCCCACCCTTTTCTTATAGTTTGATTAGTATTATTAGTTTTTCACTCTTTCAATTTCATCTCTACATTTAAGTATGCTTCCTTAATTAGAAACTTATTCATTTACATTAAATGAGTAAATTTTCCAAAACTTTTACAACTTAAAGTAGTCAATCAAAAATGTATATTTGTAACCACAAGTTTTTCTTAAAAAATATAAGTTTACAATATTTTTATCTAATATTAAGAAGGAAACACTTTTGATCTATCTGAGTCAACTTGAGCTAACTTGCAAAACTTGTACGGATAATCTTCAAAAAAAATTGGAAAGCTCAATCCTGAATTTATTCAATGTTGGATGATTGAATTGGTAAAAAAAAAATGCACTTAATTAAATTAAAAAAACCTAATTGAACTTAAGTTAGCCAAGCCAACTTATGAAGTCATGCACGTCATTAGATTCAAAAAAAAAAATTTATCTCAGAGATTATTTTTTATTTAATTATACAACAATAAAGCACATGATATTCTTTTTGTATGGAATACTTTTTTTAAAAACAAATCGTGATATGCGCATGAGACCAAGATAACAAAAGTAGATAATTGATAACAAAGAATGAAGTTCCATTCCTTTTATTTTGTGTTAAATAAAAAAATAGATCATCGATAATAAAAGGTGAAATTGTATTTTTTTAAATTGAAGGATAGAAAAAAATATTTTTTTTAAATAAAAGCCTAAATGTTGCAAATTAACCCGTTAAACCTATGACTTGACTCATGAACTCAATTGGATTAAATAATTTTTTTTATCAAAAGTTTTTAAATAAAATATAAAATAGTAAAATAAAAAAAAGACCCAAAAAAGCCCAGGCAATTGGGTTTTGTGGCCCAACATGCTTGGGCATTAAAAGAATAGCCCAGTCACCATGTCTAGGCTCGACTTTAATAATTTTTTTCTTAAAGCAAGTGGATGGCAAGTTTGTTTTTTGAAAAAAGATAGAAAATAATGTGTTGTTTACTTTCTATAAAATCCAATAACTATAGGTCGCCAAATCAACAAGGCTCATGTTTTTTGCAAAAAAAATCATTTTCAACTTATTTTTACCCAGAACATTTAGAAGACACCATAAACGCCTCAATAAACCTATTCGTGGTCTTAAGAAACCCAAAAAATAGTTTAAAAAACAAATATCAACTCAAACCCAAAAATATTCCTACAATCATATATGCATGATCGAGCAAAGAGAAGGATGTGAAACTCCTCTCATCAAATGAAGCACATTAAAATTGATATCGACTATTTTTGTAACCAAAATCATTATTAATTACGATTTTCTTCTCTACACCTCTTTTTATATAAGAGGGACTTGAAAATGAGAGAAATAAAGTTTGATACTAAAACTGAATTTCTAACAACTAAAGAAACCAACGACATAATATCTAAAAAAATGACGAACTAAAATGAAATTTAAAGTCACCACCTAGTTTACCCCTTTTTTTCACTTTGATCTCTTGTCTCTCAATCCAACCATTTCTTCCAAAGAAAAAAACATTTGAATGCTAACTAGAGTTTAAAACGGATCAATTGTTTAAAAAAAAATCAAATTAGAAAATAAAAAATGAATATAATAATTCATAGTAATTTATAAGAAAATAAACAGTGCAAAAAAATAAATATATCTAAGTGCTTAATTTCTTTGTAATATGATGTATTTACAAGGGCATTACATCATCTTCATTTATATTTGATTTTAAATTGCAAACTTTTTTTTCTTTACCATTTGTAACTGTGGTCATAAAAAATAGTAAAATCCTAATCAAGCTATTAGAAACATAGAAAGTTAAATTAAAGGATAATGAAAGAGAATGAGGAGTTCATCTACATGCTTTTCCCTTTCTATCCTTTCACCAATTCTGATCCATCACAATTCATATCAAGTGTTAGCTTCAGTTTTTAATATACAGATAGGGGGCATGTAAGTAATAATTATTAAATTTGTAGAAAAATCAAGACTTAGTTGCTCATTCATGATATGATAGGTGTATTTTTATATTGCATGTTGCTATTAATTTAGACATTTTTCAATGGGACACCCCTTACTAAAGCACTCAATGTCATAGATTCGAATAATTATTTTGCCCCATAAAGCGAAACTAATTTGGTCAAGGAATTAGAATGCATGAACTGTGTCCTATTTGTACCTCCTGAAAGATGAGATTATCTTCCATGGATAACCAAGGTTACCTTTATGAATTTGAAAGTTCAAGTCTATAGTTAGCCAGGAGAAAATCAGTTAATCCATCAGGTCAACCTAAAATCTAGGTGATCTGAAAAAACCTAGTAGAGATCTTTTTTTTTTAAAATGTGTTTTTTTTCTAGCCAGTGATCCTTTTTTTTTTATATTTTTTTTGTTGATTATTAATCCATTTCAAAGTTCACTATATAGATACTAGAAAAATATTTTATATTCATAAGAAAAAAATTATATTTTTTTATATGAGATAAAAAATCCTTTTTGGTTTAAATATTTCAACTTAAAAAAATAAGATAGTATATTTTCAACATAGAATAAAAAATCTTTTAAAATATTTTTTTAAACTTTATTATTTATAATATATATAGTTTATATCTACATAAATTACTTTTTAAATTTTTCATAAAAAACATTAAAATCTTAAATAATTTTTTTATTTTTATCAGTTTGACTCCAATCAACCCCGACCAGATTTAACAACTATAAACCCTTGTTTCTGGACAGCATCAGCGAGATAAGTACAACTGAAATGCACTTAACGAGAACCACTAACTTCTTCGATCATATATGGTTATATATGAGAAAACATTAGTACAATACAAATATTTCTGTTTACTTTTGTCCCCATTACACAAAGATGCCCACATAGCATATGATTTTTGGTCGTTTTTTCCCTTCCTGCCTTCTTCCTCCCACATCCATCCGGCAACTTAATAATATTTTTGTCAGGGGTCATATCATGCAAACTAAGTGCATGTATTTAGAGCACTGTTTACACATAATCCGGGCATAATTAAGCCTCTCAGAAGAGATACACTGAAATAATTGTGTCTCTTAAGCTAGAACTAATTCTCGAATGAATGCCTTTCAAAAACTCTATTTCATGCGTTATTTAAAAATCAATGATTTTGTGCGTTTGTAAGGGCACACCTTTCCCCACACCCATGTCATGGTGATTTGGTGCTTAGAACCTCTTTTCATTCTCCTCTGAAGCTGATGCTTGCTCGGGCCTTTCTGGCTTCTTGTCCAGAGAGTAGCTAGCTAGGGTTAGCGACAATATCAGTTAACATCACACAAGACTCATTCAAGGCTTTGATGGCTTCTTCCCCTTCCAAATGCATGAATGATATAAGCAGTCAACATGATCAGTTCCCCTCTTGTCAGTATTTCTTGTATAAGCTTATGGGAGACTAAGTCGATTAGAGACAACCGGAAAAAAAAAAAAATACAAGAGAGAGCTAGCTATTAAGACTGTTTATTAGTTATTATTTCTTTGAAGTGGAATTTTGAGAGGAAAAAATTTTGTTTTTGAACGTGATTGTATGAATTGATTACCATGAAACTCGAGCATTATTTGATGCGAATTCAAGGCTTTTATTCTTTGGCCAATTACTCTTAATAAAACTTTGGATATGTAAATTACTTTCTTCTCTCGATTAATTTATACAGCGCAGCATACTCTTTGAATTTTCCAGAACTCATCATTATCCATTTATTAATATTTGGTGCTATATTAAATAATAATATAAATTATATTTTAAAATTTTATTTAATAATTTAAATTATTAGATTAAAACAATTTTTTAAAATAATACGAGTGTCTAAGCAATTATAAATTTAAATTTTATTATTTTTTTATGTAATAAAAATTAAACACACGTATTGCTATCCTCTCAATTATTATATTTAGGTAGTCCTCAATTTCTTCTTAAATCGATCTACAACACCTTCAAAAAACCTTTAAATTTCACTTTGTATAAGACCAGCTCTTCAAGATGATTTTTTTTTTTAAACAATAGTTTCTGTGTTTTCATAGATGGGAAGAGAAAAGCTTTGAACTTGGAACTTTTTCTTTGACAAAGAGATGCAGGCGGCTATGGATTGGGTTATTCGTGGACCCTTCTTTGATATGTTAATACGAACATACATGCGCGGTCAACTGAAAACACTTCTGGTGGAACACATACTAACCAGGGTTGGAGATCATGCGGTTATTTTTTATGGTAATATTTTATTAAAAATATAGTAACATAATATTTTTATTATTTAAAATTTATTTTTTATATTAATATATTAAAATGATACAAAAATAAATTTAAAATCAAAAAATAAAAAATAAAATTAATTTTTAAAAAATATTTTTAAAATAGTAAAACAAAAGAATTCAAATTGAATTATATATTATTACATTGATGGGGTCACCTTACCTTATTCGCGTTAATGATTCATGATTTTCTATTCAATTACTTGCAAGTAGACTGGCTTTCGGTGTGTAGAAAAAAAAAATTCTTACGGATTACATAGAGAATAAAATTGGGAGATAAAGAAAACGATCAAAATAAATTACAGTATAGTTTTTGCCAGGTGAGACTTTTATAGTTATCGTCACTGAATTGATTTTATTTCCCATGGATAACTACAACCACCAAAGGTTTAACCTTTAATGCATTTAAAAATGCTATTGCTTTCCTGCTTCAATCATGTGACCACTGGCAGTGGGCCGGGATGACAAATGTATCGGTAAAAAAAAAACATAACATAACAGCAAGTTAATAATAATTTTAAATAAATATAAAAAATTCAGAGAAATAAATACAAGAACCTTAAGTTAGATTATGTATTGGACCTAGCGGTGAAAATATATTCAAATGCTATTAGATCTAGTAAATAAGACAATTAATCAAATGTTATTACATCTAGTAAATAAAACAATTAAATTTAGTGGCTCAGCTAATCCTAATCTACTTGAATATAATATCAATATTTTTAGATTTGATTGTAAAATCAGACCTAATAATCTTAATTATAACTCAACTGCAGGACTAAGATTTTTTGGACACTAAAACAAAATTTCCAGGTCCTAAATTTTTTTTAATATTGTTATTAAACTTGTAAATACAGTTATTTTGAGATTTTTTTCATCAAGATGAATTTTCATTCTAAAATAAAATAAATCTAGAATTAAATGTATTAATAAATTATAATAAATTTGTTGATCTAAATCAAAGATTGAGTCAAGAAGATGCATATTAAAATATTTGGTCTCATGTTATGTATAGCTTATAAAAATTTTTTATTTAATTATATAAGACTAATTTTTTAATAAAAAATATAAATCATTTTAAATAAGCACAAAACATAAATTTCTCAAATTGACATTCAATTTTCTTATTTACACATCTCTTGTTTATCTTAGCAAATATAAAATTTTTAACTAAAATCATTTTTTTATTAAATTTTTGTTATGACTGTTAAAGTAAATTAGAAAAATATTAAAATAATATGTTGATTATTTTTGTGTGAATGAAAGCTAAAAAGAATTTTAAATGTAATAAAATCATGTTCAAAATATATTTAAAAATTTTAAAAATAAAGAACAATTTTCATGAATAATTTATTATTAATATTATTATT
This sequence comes from Populus euphratica, assembly GCF_000495115.2. Taxonomy (NCBI): domain Eukaryota; kingdom Viridiplantae; phylum Streptophyta; class Magnoliopsida; order Malpighiales; family Salicaceae; genus Populus; species Populus euphratica. The sequence continues at coordinate 16,629 of NW_011501806.1, forward strand.
TTCATGTCAAATATATAATAATTGAAGAAAATATTAAAATTTAAATAAGAATTTATTAATCACGTTAAACTAAAGAGTAAGTGAATTAGCATATTATTTCTTAATGAAAAAAAGACAAAAAATGTCAGGCCCCACTCCTGGTCCCTCAATAGCAGGTCAGATGTGCACAGTCTTGCTTCGCTATAATTTTTTTTTTTTTTTTTTAAATTAGACCGACCCCTTTTTTTTAAGAAAAAATGAAAGCAAACAATACATCATCCATGAAGACAACGCATCATTCGTTAGCCCATTTTCTAGCAGCCAAAGTGGCCAGAAACTAGGCAACAAAAGGATTATGAATTTGATTTTGATTTTTTTACCAATTAATCATTTTTTTCAACCTATTTCCCACTTGAAGGCACCTGAAAAATACTCAACAAACCTAAATAAACTCACTCATGCCTTTGAAATAGCAAAAAACCAGTTAAAAATTGAGAAATCAAACCAAGACCATAAATATTTTCAAGTATTAATTTATATTTTTCAGTTGGATGATGACCAAAAACCACAATTACAAAATATATCTCGTTGAATGAAGTGTTTTGATATTAAATTTGATTATTTTAATTGCTAGAATCACAATAACCAATTTTTCCCCCTCATTATTGTTTTTTTCCCCAATGAGTCACCCTTTCTCTCATGCAGGGACTGAAAAATTAAGCTAGAGAGGAATTGAATTGAAAAAAAAAAAGGTTTAAAAAAGAAAAATAAAGAACTTATTCCTCAATCTAAAAATCCAATTGTTTTTAGATATTTTAGGTAATAAATAAAAATATTTAATAGTGTAATATAACTATAACTTCTTAAAATAACCATATAAGGAAAATTCAAAAATATAAATAATTAAGTATGAATCAAAATTGGATGAAATTACAAATTTTTATTATTGTTTCATATTTTCTTGGTGTTTCGTGCAGGTAACATATTTTAGAGTGTTTAAGAATATAACTATGATTTTTTTAACGTGTTTTTTACTATAAAATACTTTAAAATAATTTCTTTTGAAATAATTTTTTATATCAAAATGTTATAATAGTTTAAAAATACTAAAATATTAATTTAAATTATAAAAAATATTTTTTAAAAAAATATTTTTAAAATATAAAAACAAACCAAACCAACTTCTAATTTAACATTTTCATTCAAAGGATTCCAGAAATTTGAGGGTCTGCCCTCCCCTTGTGCGAATTTCCACGGTGTGGCAAGATCTAAATATCTATCGATAATCCAAGTTTTAGTACTTAATTATATCTTTGAAAATATAATCATTCGAATCCTTTCGTATTAGTTTTAATTTATTTATTTAGTTTGAATGAGTTGAAAAATTTACTAATTATATAGTAACATAGAAAAAAATTCTTTATTTATTAATCTATATTATATATTTTGGAGTATTTAACTAATTAACAAATAACATAGTTTTGCATGGATTTTATTGAAAAATTTTAAAAAAATCTTGATTAAAAAAATATAATATATACTTTTTAAATCTACTCTTTCGAATTATAATTATAAAGACTAGCAGCTATACAAAAACTTAAGTGACTGGGTTTTTTTTTGGTTTAACCACTCAATCTCAATTAAAGTTGTAAAATCTTCGCAATCATTATTGGTAAGGGATGCAAGTAAAACTTCCATTGATCAGAAAACATTATCGTGGGCTACCTGCTCAAATTAGAAGGCCTGCAATCATCTGGGTTGTCTCATGGCAGGAAGGCGGTCCGTGGGAAGACCGCTTGGCCTCAGCCCCTCCCTAAATAATAAAATAATAGTAATGAAAAACATTTCTAATTAATAAATAAATAAGGACTCGTGACATGTTGTTAATTTAAAGGGCGGTTAAAAGTGTGGTAGAAGTTATTTTTTAAATTAATAATTTTAAGTAATTATTAAAAAATATTTTTTTTTATTTTTTAAAATTTATTTTTGATATTAATATATTAAAATGAATTAAAAAAAATATATAAAAAAGATAATTTAAAATAAAAAAATTTAAATTTTAACCAAAAAAAAATGTTCAACCTCACTTTATTACTCGGAATCTTTGATTTTTATAAGGGTGCATACAATAGACTTGGTTTCTGTGAATGGTGAGAGAAATCAAGAAATGGAAAACTCCTATTTGAGTTTTTTTTATATAAAAAATATATATAAAAAAAACAATTTAATAGAAGTGGAAAAAAAATAGCACAGCATTATATTGCTTACAACAACACATTTTTAATGAATTACGTTGTTGTTGGGAATAAACTATTAAAATGTAAAATAGCTATTGTTTTTATTTGTTTTTTATTCATAATATTTATTTTTTTAATAAGTTTTTTTTGTCACATATTGTACATTATTTCAAAATTATTTTATAGATTAAAATATGTATAAACACTAGTTTTTCTTATATATATTTTATTTAACATATCTATGGAATGATAAACTATCAATCCATGATAAAAAAAATTCAACTTTAATTTTATTGTGATAAACTAAGCATATTTATATACTAATCTAATATATTTATAAACTTTCATAGTACAATTTTAAGGTTTTATTTTTATATATTAGAGCTTGTTTAGTTTATCAAGTTGGGAAAATATAATATTAATCTTATAGGTTTGTTTTAAAACTATATGTTTTCATTTATAACCATTTGGTTTGCTTATAGCTTTATATTTTTTATTTAATTTTAAAAGTTCATTATATATTTTTATTTTAAAGTTATAATTTATCTTTTAAAATTATAATTCACACAATTTATCAAAATTTCTTTGAGTTATTGCATGATATATATTTTATGACCTATACTTTTATAAACCATGTTTATATCTTTATTTAGTTTATACATGCATTTTGTTTTTCTTGTTTAAAGTTAATGTTTTGACATAATGTATGAACTAAAATATAAAAAAATATTTATTTTTATCTTGTATAATTTAAATATCTTTGTTTATCAAGTTGATTTATTTCAAGTTTTGCTTTTTGTGGAACTAAAATATTTATTTATAAATTTCATTGGCTGTTAATTTTATAATTTATATCATGTTTTTAACTCGAGAATTGGTTTTTACAACTAAAATTGCTTTAATAAGTACTATTTCAGTGTGATGATCTCACCATCACTTTATATAGTCCTGAATTTAATTCAGTGCATTGAACTTTAAATGGTGATAACACAAAATGTTAATTTATGTATCTACATTTGAACTTTAAATGGTGATAACATAAAATGTTGATTTATGTATCTACATTGAACTTGGTTAAGTTCTTGTTGGAAAAATATTGAAGTTGTAAGATAATGAATTTAATTTTATTATTATGGTAGTTTTGTATGTATGGAATATTTTGTGCGTTGAAAAAATATATTTTGAATAGATTAAATAATACATAATATGACATATATAGTTCAATTAAGAGTGTAAATACACTTTGAAAAGCTTTTAACAAAAAATTGAAAGTTGAAGTTGTTATTATTAAAAAGTTCATACGCGGAAATTTTTTAAATATAAAAATGACATTAAAGTTATCTCATCAGATTTGTTCATGTATACAATATTATTTACATATATGTTGTTGTTTACATATACAAAAAGTTATTGCATTAAATAGATATAATCTAGTAAATTCTATCTAAAAAGATTAGGTTTTAAGTATAATCGTCCGTTTGTGATCCCTTTAATATTTTTTAGAAACTTACTTAGTAAAAGTATTATTCATACAATATTATATATGCATATGGTATAGTTTATAAGTGTAATAATGATAATTGAAATAAACCTAAAAAAAGTAGCCTAAGAAAAGAAATGACTTAAAATTTGTATAAACAAGAGGTGGAAAAAAAATATTATATTAATTTTATAAAGAATTGCATGAGGGGTATTGTTACATCTATTTTCTTAGAAGTAAGGATGAAACTCTTGAAATGTTTAAATATTACAAGAATAAAATTAAAAATCAATTTAACAAAAAAATAAAGGTAATAAAAAGTGATGAAGGTGAAGAATACAAAGCACAATTTGGTGAATCTTGTTTCCAATATAATATTATTCTTTAAACTACTGTTTTTTATTTACCATAATAAAATGACATTGCAAAACATAAAAATCAAATATTAAAAAAAATGATGAGGGTCATATTGACAAGTTCAAGAGCATATCAAAATTTATGGAGGGAGGCAATTTTAACGATTAATCATGTACTTAACAAAGTACCGCATAAAAAATTAGATAAAACACAATATGAATTATGAAAAGGTAAAAGATCTTTCTACAAATACTTTAAAGTGTAGAGGTGTTTTGCAAATATACAAATACATGATTCTAAAAAAGTCAAAATAGAATCTAAAATTATATAATTATATCATTTTAGTAGTACTAGAATATATAATTATACTAATTGGATATCTAATATTAAGAATTTGATATCCACAAATAAATATGTCTTCACACTTGGTGAATCAACTGTTTCATGCAAATTCTTTAGGTAAATATGTATTACTAAATCCATGATAGAATTATAATTTATTATTTTTGATAAAGTTGTGAAAAAAACCAAATGAATTTAAAATTTCTTAGAGGATATTCCATGTTGGATAAAACTAGTGTCAGCTATTAATATCAATTGCAATAATGATTTAGCAATTAGAATGACATAAAGTATTATATATAATGATAAGTCTAGATATATATGTCATGTACATAATATCATAAAAAACACTTGATCTTAAATAGAATTATTTCTAACTTTGTAAAGTCAAATGAAATTATTGTGGATTCGCTAACCAAAGAGAGCTTGTGTATAATTCATCCAAGAGAATAAACTTAAAACTTTTAAAAGATAAAAGAGTATAATGATTATAACAATATCTAGTTGATTGGAAATTATAAAATTTATGTTTAAATAAAAAATTAAATTATATAACATTTTCAATAACACTAAAAAATTATTATTTCCTATATAGTGAAATAAATACTAGTTATAACATGATATCTCTTATTTAACATGTCTTTGTGATTGTAAGCTAACAATTTATACTAATTATTTTTTAACTACAGTCTTGCTATAATCAACTAAACATATTTGTATACTAGCATAATATATTTACTAATTTTAGTTCTACAATCGTTACACACACAGGGGCATGAAACAGGCGATGGAAATCTTAACAAAATTAACTGAGTCGAATAATTTATTAATCAATTTTACCAGAATGCATTGACCTTAGCTAGCTAATTGTACAAGCATGCCAGCCCCATAAATGAAGGCAGAATAAAATGGAAGGGAATGAAATATAAGATTTTACCAGATGATGAGCCTTACACGATTTCTGTGTTTAAGAAAATTAATGCAAATATAGCACAAAATCACCAGGAAATTAACTTCTAGTACGGGGATTTTCCAACAACACTGTCAAACTGCACAGCTAATATCACACAATAATCATACAAATATAAAAAATCAATCACTGCAAGCTCTCCTAACCAGAACTACCATCAATTATTCGATTAAAACTCCTGGCCTGCACTCACAGGCAGGACCCTACAAAAAAAGAAAGAAAGAATGAAGTAATTGAATATCCCGATCTTGCTGGGCTATTGTTGAAATCAATCAACAAGGAATCAGATCAATAAACCATCGAATGACATTCACAGGCAACTTCACTAGGCTCACTGCAAGATTTGCGAGTCCAGCACAACAAATGCAACAAGGGCAGAGGCAACTCAGCACAGAACTGTCATCATCAAATCATTCATTGTCTCAACGGTTATTAATTAACAGTAATTTCATCAAATCTATTTAATAAACAGAAAAATGAATCGTCAATAGATTAAGAGATTTATTAACTTGGCATAAGATCCAGTTCTAAAGAACCGGGGAAAAGGAACATGTCTAAATCAGTAGCAAGGAAAATATAATGCAAGAAGCACGAACTAATTAAAAGGAAAAAGAAATGAAAGCAAATTCCTTTTTTCTGTTCGGGTTGAGGAGATTAAGAAGAATTTGCGTATTCTTAATTGGTTTATATGTATATCAAAGATGCATTGGCATGAAGTACACGAGAAATGCAGAGTATATTAATTACAAAAAAATTAACAACGCAGATGGGAATGGAAGGGAAGACTCACCCGATAACCCAAACAACAGCTCCGATGAGAGACAAAACCAGAGCAATAAGAGCAAACGGCAATCCAATCAAGAAACCTAAAGGCCTGCAATCATCCATAATGTATAATCTCTCTTCTCTCTCTCTCTCTCTCTTTCCGTCTATTTTTATCTTTCTTTCTTCAGGTATCAACAACACAGGACAAATTCCTTTTCGCCAACAAGGATATATTTGGTGTTTGGCGAGAGAAAGGGATCCAAAGCAAGAGCTTAATTACAATCATTATCTTCCCAAGAAAATTTTAATTTTATAGTAACATGCAAATGAGTGCAGGTTGCACGCGGAAACCTTGGGCTCTGTAAGATTACTGTTTTTCCAAAACTACCCTAATAGAAAAAAATGTTATTTTAAAGAGTAATGGGTATTTTAGGAGTGTTCCTTTAAGTTCAAGGGTGTGAGACTTTTCTTCAAAGTTCAATTTCGCACTCCTGTTGCTCTCGTACGCTTCCATGGGGAAAACAAGACCTTTCGGGATTTAGAACATGATAAATTAGATCCCATGGATAATACAAGACCTTTCTGTAGGAATAAGCAGGGTTTGTTTTCCACGCTTATTTATCTTTGCCAAGGGAAGTATTCACTTGTTTGCTAGATAATACGGTTTGAGACCTATCCCGTAACGTATATCACCCTATATGCAAATAAATTCATCTTTCTAACTCTACATTTTGCTGATGATCTCATGATCCTTATCAATGGAGAATTAAATCCAATGAAACACCATGTACAAGACATGGAGTACGAAACGCATGCCATTTCCATGACACAAAACAGGAAATGCAACTCGAGCCTAAGAACTAGTGGGCTAGGATGTGCACTCAACTCTTCATTTGGGCTCAGTCACTGTACATGATCCAAGGCTCTACTAGACCCAGGCAGGGAGACAACTTTCAAGGAGCTCGACTAGACTTCCAAGTAATCCAATTGCACGTCAACAAATCATTTGGGCTTCATATTGGCTTTGGGGTCTTCACCAGTTTGGGTGAGACTTTATACTCAGTTATACATGTTTAGAAGTCGTCCAATACCCAACATAACAGCTTGGCCCCAAGCATGCAAAGTTTCCAATAGCTTGGTAGTAACAATTATTTTTTATTTAAAATATTTTTTATTTAAAAATAATTTAAATAAGATTTTTTTATTTTTTTAAAATTATTTTTTATATAAACACATCAAAAAAATTAAAAAACACCAAAAAAATAATTTAGAAGCAAAGACAAAAATAAATATAATTTATTTTGTTTTAAAAATATTTTTAAAATACAAAAATAAATAGCTCTCAAATATCTTCCAATCATAATCAGATAGTTAAATCGGTTTATTGTAATTTTACATCTAGTGGATGATTTATATAATAAAATCACACCACAAACCATTAACAAGGAAACTAAACACATGATGACTTTTGCTCTAAAAATGAATTATTTTTGAAGTTTTGCATGGTCTTGGAATTTAAAACTTGTTTATTTTTTTGTTTTAAAAATACTTTTAAAGTTATTATTTTTATTTTTTTAAAATTATTTTTTGGTGTTTTTATATTGTTCTAAAGTGCTAATGTTAAAAATAAGTTTTTAAAAATAAAAAAATATATTTTAATATATTACTAAATAAAAAATAATTTAAAAAATATTCATTATCATACTTCCAAACCTTCCTTTATTAACCATGTCATTGTTGAAATTTTTTAGAATGCTCTGGTTTGTGACTCGTCTATTTCTCTAGCTTCCTTTAGGGAAAACAAAAAAAAGTGACTGTAGCCCTCTCTAAAAGTAGCCAAAAAGACTAATGTTATCTCTAGCACCCAAGCGATGCTAGAAAATATTATTTTTTAAATTTATTTTTAATATTAATATATTAAAATAACAATAAAAAACTAATTTAAATTAAAAAAAATTAATTTTATGAAACTTTGGTTACACTACTGTAAAAAATGAGGAAGAATGGTTGTTGGTGAAGATGAGAGGGAAGGTGCATGTTTACAAACAAATGTGTTAATCAATGTGTAATAAAAGTCTAATATGATCATTGTCAAGCTAATGTGTGTTGCGATGTTACGGTCGCACATGTTAATTACCTTAATTTAAAACACAATACACAAGATAGTATAGTGCAAGCAAGGGGTCGATCCCACGAGAAAGATTTTGTTCAGATTTTTATGCTATACGTTATGTAATTTGGGAGGGTTGATTTGTGATGATCTAAAATATAGAAGAAATTAAACTAGCAAACAAAATCAATTGAAATCGAAATTTATCAAGAAAACAAACCTTGATCGCAAGCACACATCCACCAACGGAAATTAGAACCGATCCTTGAAATGAAACTACAATTTATATTCTGAATTCTATCTTTTTTTAATGTTGGTTAATTAACGAATCCATTCTATAACTAACTGATTAGTACTTAAAAGTGCATTTTTATCATGATTTTATATCATCATTTTGCACTTGAAGTATCAATAACTCCTTAACTAAAATATGTTTTATAATAATGTATCTAATAATATAAGATACCTATAATTTATGGTAAATGTCTATTTTTAATGCAGATCTATCACATAAATGAAAGGATTGATTGATGACTTGAAGAACTTAAATTGCAAGGATAAAGAGATGGCCAAACTTAGAAAAGAGATGTCGGTGCAATCCAAACCGGAACACTGTTCGGTAAATGGGTCATATCTGGAGCTATATATCTCAGATTTAGGTCAAATTTATATGGATGGAAAGGTAAGACATAGGCCTACAACTTTCATATGGAGCCCAAGATCTAAAAAGGCCATTATCAAGTCCAAATTGTAGCAACAACAAAGAAGCCCGAATCTGTCTTCCAGCCCGAGCACTGTTCGGTATTTTGGCCATATCTAGAGTTCTAGAAGTCCAAATGAGCTGAAGTTTTTACACAAGAAAGCTGAGACAATTGCCTACAACTTTCATGTTTGCAACTGGCTCCAGTTTTGACGTTATCAATGACGTTTTGGGCAGACAAGAGAAGATAAGGATTGTCACCAAGTCAAAAGTTGGTCACCCACTTATCAATTAGTCATCAAATCAATAGTTCCCATTTTTGGCCTATAAAAGGAGGCATTTGCCATGCATTTAGGCATCTTGGTGTTCAGATCAAGATCATGCTCTTCCTTTCTCTCTTTGTATTTTTTATGCTTTGTTTTCATTAATATTAAGTTTATGCCTTTCATTTCCTTTCCTTTACTTAGTTAACTTTTATGTTCTTATTTTGTTTATCTATTTTGCTTTCTTTCATTATGTCTAGCTAAGTTAATTATGTCAAGGTGAAAAGGTTACACTAATGGTGTAAGAATAAGTATAATGTAAACTTAATATGGACTTTAATGTTTGATACTAACATGTTTTATATTTGCTATCTTGTTCACTCTTTAATACTTTGCTTGTTAAATGACTAATCTTGATTTATGTTGTATAACACTTGGTACAACAAATGCTTGGCACTTTCATAGCCCATAATGTATGGTATAACCGACACCTGAGCTATGAAAGGAACTTGATTTGTTGTTAACATAAGTTATAATCATGAATGCTTGACGAGATTTACAAGTATTAGCATTAATTGAATAAGATGACTAATGTAATCATGTTAACAATATATAATCTGATTGGAACCTCCTTTGTGTGTGGTTTCCAATTCAATAATAAGAGTTTATACTATACTTGTTTGATATACCATTAGTGGAACCTCTAACCTTGACATTTGTTATTATCATTGTTTAATCGTTACATTAATATTCCATCTCAAAGTTCTCATCATCTTCTTCTTCTTCTCTTTCTTTATTATTATTATTATTACTACTACTACTACTACTACTACTACTACTACTACTACTACTACTACTACTACTACTACTACTACTACTACTACTACTACTACTACTACTACTACTACTACTACTACTACTACTACTACTACTACTACTACTACTACTACTACTACTACTACTACTACTACTACTACTACTACTACTACTATATTAAACAACTACTCCTAAAGAATGAAGAGAGCATGATTTTTGAGTTTGTAGAGGAGAGAATTTGTGTTTATTCTCTTCTAGCTTCTGCCTCCTTCTGCTCTCCCTTTTTTCTACTGGCTGCCAACCCCTTCTCTCTTTCTTTTTATATACCAAGAAACCCTAGTCTCTATTTTACAAAATAGTCCTCTCTTAAGTTGGCAGTTTACATTTAAGTACTTCAATAACTATTTTTCCTAAAAAGGAGAAGCTAAATTGATGATATAAAAACTTGGATGTCGGTTTAGAAGCTTTAGAACATAATTTGGACTCGTTTCTTCACGAAACCTGTTTGTTGGCAGAATTCAGTTGTCATATTTGAAAAACCATATATCCCTCATATGACATTTTGTTTTGCTAAAATTTGGAGCATTTATAGACCTTTGAGTCAGGAATCCTAAAAAAATTGAGTTTGCATCAATTAGACTTCTATAGCTTCATATATTGAATTTTGAATGGACAAAGGTCAATAGTGGCAGAATGCGAGATTTGACTTTGAAGGATGTGATTTCCATGATCTTTCCCTTTTATTTTTCTTGCATTACATTTACAGAAAGATATAGATCTTAGCATTTTAGTGCCACTAGAATTACTTCATTTCGATCTCTAGAACTCACGCTCTGCATAAAACATCGACTAAACATCAAATATGCCAATTACCTCCAATTTACTCCTTTTTGCATCTTTCATCCAACAATGCCTTCAAAACATAAAACAAAGAATATCAAGGTATTTTATATATAAAACATGGACAAAACATTAGGTATATGTGGATGAAACTATCAAATAATATGATTACATCAAATACCCCCATACTTAGCTCTTGCTCGTCCTCGAGAAAGGATAAATAAAATTAAATTCAAAATAACTATGATCAATCTCTTAATCTCCCTTCAATGTCCAAGAGTACAAGAATTATAACTAAGACTATAATAAAAAAAGATAAAAAAAACATAATTTTTCATGAATTTGTTTACATGCAAACTTCAAAACTCAATCAATCGTCGGGATTGAACTGAAATCTATGTCATGCCAAAGTGATAGGTCCTCTCATTGATATACATTTTAACATTCATGTGTTTAGGGTTTATGTGTTTAAATCTCTCAAATTCAATCAAAGAGTATGTTCTATCATAAACTTTCTTTTCAATCTCATCTACATTAGCAACTTATTACAAGTACTACATGAATCAAAAAGTCTTATTTTCTGGTTGTAATGAGGCTAAGGTTAAAGTGAGGTAAAAGAAAGTAGAGCATTCTGAAAACTAATACTTCAAACAAGATATTCCATCAAAGCTCATAAATTTTTCATCTTTAATCACCAATGATTAACTCCTTTTGATTTCAAGCTCTTTCAACATAAAATCTTAAGAATTTAAAGGAACACTTTTTTTTTTTTCATTTCATTGTTTTTTTTTCACCTTTAATAACTTTGCCCATATTCTCATCAAGCATCACTTCTTTCTTTTCACATAATTTCCAACCATAATTCCATGAGATATCACAAGTAGATGCTTTATTAATTCTTTACCAGGGGAAAAGAAAAACATATATAAAGTTAAGGCTTATACATGGATAAAGAAAAGATAAA
>NW_011501806.1:28526-32153 GCF_000495115.2 Populus euphratica
AAAGATAAACAAGCTCAAAAGGGGCTCACTAAGGATAATATGCTTTAGGTTGGCTTTTTAGTTAAAGTGATTAAAATTTCTAATGCCTTTATCATCTTCATGTATATTTGTAATGGAATATAATCTCAATAAGATATGAAGCAAGTTCTAGATAACCTTCATAAAAAGGTTTTAAACGATGCCCATTGACCTTGAGTACTTTATTGATTTCTAAACTTGTAATTTCAATTGTACCATAAGAAAAAAATATTAGAAATAACAAAGGGTCCAATCCAACGAGAGTGCAATTTTCCAGGAAAAAGTTTCAGACGTGAATGATAAAGAAGGACTTTGTCTCCAACATGAAACTCTTTTCTTGTAAGCATTAGGTCATGAAGATTCTCAATCTTTTCTTTGTAAATCCTTGCATTCTCGTAAGCATCATTTTGAATTTCTTCCAACTCTTGTAGTTGCAATTTTCTTGCAATCCCAATAGCATCATAATCCATGTTGCATTGTTTAATGGCCCAAAAAGCTTTATGTTCAAGCTCCATCGGTAGATGACATGCTTTCCCATAAATCATTCTATAAGGTGACTGACACGACTAAAAGATTGATGTCTTCTCCCAAGTGTAGGAGTGTCGAAGTAATAAATAACCCGGCAAGACCGGGGTCGAACCACATGAAGATTAATTGTACAAATTATAAACAATAGCAATAGTAACAATAACAATAACAACAACAATAATAATATTAGCAATAATAATACTAATAATACTACTACTAGTAGTAGTAGTAGTAATAGTAATATCAACAACAATAATAAAGAAAAAGAAGAAGAAGAAGAAGAAGAGTTGATGAGAACTTTGAGATGGAAAATTAACGTGAGGATTAAATAATGATAATAAACAATGTCAAGGTTAGAGGATCCACTAATGGTATGTCAAACAAGTATAGTATAAACTCTTATTATTCAATTGGAAACCATACACAAAGGAGGTTCCAATCAGATTATAGATTGTTAACATGATTAAATTAGTCATCTTATTCAATTAATGCTAATACTTGTAAATGTCGTCAAGCATTCATGATTATAACTTATGTTAACAACAAATCAAGTTTCTTTTATAGCTCAGGTGTCAGTTATACCATACAGTATGGGCTATGAAAGTGCCAAACATTTGTTGTACCAAGTGTTATACAACATAAATCAAGATTAGTCATTTAACAAACAAATTATTAAAGATGTGATTAGTACTTAAAAGTGCATTCTCATTAAGGATTTATGTCATCATATTGCACCTAAAGTATTATTAAATTCCCTAACAAAAGCATGTTTTATATTAGCAAGTCTAAAAATATAATATACCTTTAATTCATGGTAAATATTCATCCTAAATGCAGGTCTATCACATAAATAAAAGGATTAATTGATGAGTTTAAGGATTGAAATTGAAAGGATAAAAAGAAGGCCAAACTTAGCAAAGTGTTGCTGGTGCATTCCAAACTCGAACACTGTTAGGTAATTTGATCATATATGGAGCTGTAGATATCAGATTTAGGTCCATTTTATATCGATGGAAAGGTAAGACATAGACCTACAACTTTCATATGGAATCAAAGACTCAGTTCTGCCGTTTTCAAGCTCAAATCTTAGCAACAACGAAGATGTCGGAAGCTGTCCTATAGCTCAAACACTATTCAGGTTTTGGCTCATATCTTGAGTTCTAGAAGTCCAAATGAGCTCTGGTTTTTGTTTTTGGAAAGCTAAGACAATTGCCCACAACTTCCACAATTCAGTTGGCTATAATTCTGATGTGAGCAATGACGTTTTGGTCAGCCAACAATATCAATAATCAGCCCACAATATCAAAAAACCAGCAGCCATTAATGTCAAAAACCAGCCACCAAATCAATGGATGCCTGATTAGTACTTAAAAGTGCATTTTTATCATGGTTTTATATCATCATTTTGCACTTGAAGTATCAATAACTCCTTAACTAAAATATATTTTATAATAATGTATCTAATAATATAAGATACCTATAATTTATGGTAAATGTCTATTTTTAATGCAGGCCTATCACATAAATGAAAGAATTGATTGATGACTTAAAGAACTTAAATTGCAAGGATAAAGAAATGGCCAAACTTAGAAAAGAGATGTCGGTCATATCTAGAGCTATATATCTCAGATTTAGGTCCAATTTATATGGATGGAAAGGTAAGACATAGGCCTACAACTTTCATATGGAACCCAAGATCTAAAAAGGCCATTATCAAGTCCAAATTGTAGCAACAACAAAGAAGCCCGAATCTGTCTTCCTGCCCGAGCACTGTTTGGTATTTTGGCTATATCTGGAGTTCTAGAAGTTCAAATGAGCTGAAGTTTTTACACAAGAAAGCTGAGACAATTGCCTGCAACTTTCATGTTGCAACTAGCTTCTTGTAGCAACAACAAAGAAGCCCGAATCTGTCTTCCAGCCCGAGCACTGTTCGGTATGTTGGCCATATCTGGAGTTCTAGAAGTCCAAATGAGCTGAATTTTTTACACAAGAAAGCTAAGACAATTGCCTGCAACTTTCATGTTTGAAACTGGCTCCAATTTGGACGTTATCAATGACGGTTTGGGCAGACTAGAGAAGATAAGGATTGTCACCAAGTCAAAAGTTGGTCACCCACTTATCAATTAGTCATCAAATCAATAGTTCTCAATTTTGGCCTATAAAAGGAGGCATTTGCCATGCATTTAGGCATCTTGGTTTCCAGATCGAGATCATGCTCTTCCTTTCTCTCTTTGTATTTTTTGTAATGTTTATGCATTAATATTAAGTTTATGCCTTTCATTTCCTTTCCTTTACTTAGTTAACTTTTATGTTCTTATTTTGTTTATCTATTTTGCTTTCTTTCATTATGTCTAGCTAAGTTAATTATGTCAAGGTGAAAAGGTTACACTAATGGTGTAAGAATAAGTATAATGTAAACTTAATATGGACTTTAATGTTTGATACTAACATGTTTTATATTTGTTATCTTGTTCACTCTTTAATACTTTACTTGTTAAATGACTAATCTTGATTTGTTTGATACTAACATGTTTTGTATTTGTTATCTTGTTCACTCTTTAATACTTTGCTTGTTAAATGATTAATCTTGATTTATGTTGTATAACACTTGGTACAACAAATGCTCGACACTTTCATAGCCCATAATGTATGGTATAACCGACACCTGAGCTATGAAAAGAACTTGATTTGTTGTTAACATAAGTTATAATCATGAATGCTTGACGAGATTTACAAGTATTAGCATTAATTGAATAAGATGACTAATGTAATCATGTTAACAATATATAATCTGATTGGAACCTCCTTTGTGTGTGGTTTCCAATTCAATAATAAGAGTTTATACTATACTTGTTTGATATACCATTAGTGGAACCTCTAACCTTGACATTTGTTATTATCATTGTTTAATCGTTACATTAATATTCCATCTCAAAGTTCTCATCTTCTTCTTCTTCTTCTCCCTCCAAGTTCTCATCATCTTCTTCTTCTTCTCTTTCTTTATTACTACTACTACTACTGCTACTACTATTATTATTATTATTATTATTATTATTATTATTACTACTACTACTATTGTTG
>NW_011501807.1:0-32118 GCF_000495115.2 Populus euphratica
CTCAGTCATCTCAATATTTTCAAGGTAGTATAACATGCAGAAATTAGGGCATATGTCAATTTTATGGTGTCCTAAACCGAGGGGTTTCATTATGGACTTCGCAATATAGAAGTTCTCTTTCAGCCTGTTCTCTTCAGGTAAAATGCTTATTGCCCATTCAATAATCTTGTCATACCCGACCTCACTTAACCTGTGCTTTGACTTGATGGTGAACACATGTGATATGATCGATAATTTATTGTGGTTCGTACAGCCATCCCATAATGGTTAGTTAGAATATTTCAACAAATCAAAAAACCTAGCTACATCTATATTAGGTTCTTCTTCTATGATTGGACATTGACTGACATTACCTTGATTCATTCTCATTGCATCCATAACCATGTTTCTATAAGGATTAGTGTTGTCATTCTCGTTTCTAGTACTAGAAACGAGACCTAACCACCATTTCTTCCATTCTCCTCTCACTAACATATACTTCTCCATGTGCATATCAACACTAGTAATTCTCCATAAATCCTTTATGTAGAAGATGCATCATACAACATCTGAATGTAGATATTTTTTATTTTGTCACTTCTTGTATGGACACCTAATACCGCCTCTAGTAAAATTTCTAGGAATAGATGTTGTGAAATTAATAAAACCCTGAACCCCGTTACAATAATCCATCTTCCGCAATCCTTAGGGTGAATCTCGATACATTCATGAATGATCATCCATGGTTTATATCGAACCTCTATAAAATTATGATGACATAATGTATTAATTAACTAAGTTAGGTAAATAAACTTGCAAAAATATTATTTTATCTTGAGATTATCCAACAAACCAATCACAACTTCTCATAAATATTAAATATTCATTATCATTTATCAACATCCATACAAATTAAAATATATAAATTTACAGAAATTACCACTCAGTAATACCATTGACAAAACTTTAAACGGACCTAGTAAGTAAGCTATTAATTATTTCAAAATAGCACATGTACTTCGGTAGTTCCATAAAGTTTTAATAATTTACAAGCAAATATAATCTTACAAAATCTAAAACAAACCATAACAGGTATAGAATTATACATTCATATACTACAAGTTTGTTTGAGAAATAACAATAAAACTTGTGCATTTACTAACAAAATACATATACTAAAAAAAAAAATTGACATTTAATTAAATGTTAAGATTTAAAAAGAAAGAATTACTTATAAAAATTGATAAAATCCATTGGTAAATTAGAACATGGATGTTGTGACCATAAAACTTCAAGAAATATAACTTGTTGTGCTGATATGAGTGAGATTTTTGTTTAGGGGGATAAGGGGCCGGTTGTTTGCAGATAGGGAGAGTTGGGATTAGGAAGAAGAAGAAGAAATAAGGGAGGAGAGGGTCGGCAGTGTGTAAAAATATTAACTTTTCCCGACAGTTTCACTGATAGAAAATCTGTTGGTGAAACCATTGATGATTCTGACAGAACAATTGACACATCACCGTACGAATCTATCATTTCAAATCTGTCGGTGAATCCGTTGGTAATATAAACGGCGGTCGTTGTACTGGCTATCTTTTTGAATCTATTAGTGATTCCGTTTGAAAAAATAATCCGTCAAAACCTCCACGTCAGCGACCCTTTTTTTAATGACGAAAACGTTTTCGTCCGTAATTTAGTTGATAACTACTGACAAAAATTTTCCATCAGTAGTTACCGAGTGAATTAGGGACGGAATATAACCGTCAGTAATTTCAACCTAAATTATTGACAGAAATTTTCTGTCAATAAATACGTTGTTATTTAGCGAATTTCTGATAGTGTAGCTAAGGTTTGGAAAATAAATACTGCATTATCTTCATTATTCTATTTACTTCTTTTTTTTTATATAAATTTTGTTTTACTTATGCTTATTACTTGTATTTGGTAGGTCTGAGTCCAAACTTGTCAGTGAAATTGTGCAATTCATTTTGAAAAAAATTGAATCACACATCATTAAGTGACTCTAAGGGCCTAGTTGGGATAGATTCACGGATTGAACAACTCAAAACACTTTTATGCATTTATGCATTAGATCTTCTGAAGTTCGCATAATCAGAATATGGGGCATGGGTGGTATAGGGAAAACAACCATTGCTGGAGATGTTTTCAACAGTATTTCAAGTCAATATGAAAGCTGCTGTTTTCATAAAAGTGTTTTGAAATCGGAAGAATGTGGTGGGTTGATTCGCTTACGAGAGGAATTCCTTTCCAGAGTATTAGATCGGGAAAATCTATGTATTGACACTCCACGCTTGATCCACTTTAATCAAGGAAAGGATCCAGCGCAGAAAAGTACTAACTGTTCTAGATGATGTGAATGATGTTGAACAAGTGGAATGTTTAATTGAAAGGCATGATATGTTTGGTCCAGGAAGTAGAATTCTTGTAACGTCCAGAGATAGACAAGTGCTTAAGAATGTAGCTGATGAAATATATGAGGTTTAGGAATTAAATTGCAGAGAAGCATTTTTTCAAGGCGCAGATTTCATCAGTACCTGCTGGGTTATGTAGTTTTTGCTTCCCTGGATGTAAAGCTCCAGCGTGGTTTGTCCAGCAGAATTCAGCAGCTTCTGTGACAATTCAGCTGCCTTCACATTGCGCTAGCAGCGAATTATTGGGTTTCATGCTGTGGACTGTTGTTGCATTTGAACCATCTTATGATGACTCTGGTGGACTCCAGGTTAAATGTACTTGCCATTTCAAGAATGACCATGCTGATCCCTGCGTTCTGCATTGCTACTTTGCCAGTTGCTATGGTTCGTTGCACAAACGATCTATCTGGTCAGATCACCTATGTCTTGGATATGATCCCAGTTTGAATGTTACAAAAGATTTTTGGTATTGTAAATTCAGTGAAGTCTCAGTTGAATTCTCCGCGGAAGATATGGACAACAACCCCTTGCGTTATTGTCATGTGAGCAAGTGTGGGGTTCGCCAACTACACACCCAAGCAGAGAACTATTGTGATTTTATCTTGCCGATGCAAATCAGAGTTGACTTCGCTAATATGGCCTCACCAAGAAAATTAACATGGATATAATCAGATTCTGCACAAATCTCTTTACAAAAAGGGTTCCATCCCAGAAGGAGAGAGCGGAAGCCAAAATAGAAATAAAATCTTTCGCCTTCCATTGCTTTCATACTGTGAGATGAGTGTTTTTTTTTTAATTGTGTATATCTGGATCAATTTATGTTTGTTTTGATTAATTTTTTGAGGATCTAAAATTAATGATCATTTAAGTCTTTATTTCATTCTAGAATTTATGAGAAACTAAGAAAAAAACCCTAAACTAACTAGTTAAATTATAACTCTTCTAGTTTAGAGTCCTATTTTCTCCATAATAACGGAGGCTTGAATAACGTGGCAATACAGAAAATCATGAAATCCAGAAGGTTGTGAATAGGAGTATACAGGTGATGCAATATCCTCAGTTCAGAGTAGTGTGAGATTATTCTTCATAGAAGCCGTAATATCTCATGTAGTGCAACCTATATGGGAAGATATTACAATAACAAATAAGTGAACACGAGTGATATAGCACAGCTATTAGAGCAACTTCTATAAACGTTCCTTATAGTATTGCATGCGCATTATGTTGATAAGTTCATGGACATGAGAGCATTACAGAATTATACCATTTTGAGAAAATGTTTTTCTTTAGGAAAACACTATCCTTATAGCACTCCATTACATTATTTATATCTCCTTCAATTCTAATATATTTTTTTATCTTTTTCAGTTTTGTATTGTTGGTTTTTTTTCTTTCTTTTGATGTTTGCTTTTTATTTTTGTAATTCTTTTTTTTTCTTTTTTGTTTTGCTTTTCATATGCGTATTTTGCTTTTAGCTACTTTCTGGTTAGCTCTTTTAATATATTGATTTAAAAAAAAAACATTATATATATGAAAGAATTTAATAGGTCATGAAAATTGAGTTTCAACTAGGTTAAAAATTTGAAAGAACTCGGATCATTATTTTATTAGATCCAAGTATATACAAATAATGAAACTCTTTAGATCTTCTGTTGTAGTAATTGGAGAAGGTTACTGAATTTTATAGTGAATTAAAATGAAGCCCCATAATTGGGTTAGGTCTATGCCCAACCGAGCTCTACTTTTCTCATCTACTCCCTTTGCTAGGTTCAATAAACCCCACGAAGCTTGGTTAGGCTAAGATCCAATCGAGTATGGCTACGATGTATGGCTAAGATCCCTTGAGTTAGGATTTTTTTTTAAAAAAAAATGAGGGATTGAACATTCGAATGTGACAATTATTAAATTTGTAAAAGACAAAGTTATTGCCTATGGGTTGAATCCAAAAGGCAAAAAAATGCTGTGATTTTTAAAAATATATTTTACTTAAAAATATTTTAAAACGCGGAGAACTATATTTTTAAGTAGTTGCATATAACATAACAAGAAAATATGGTTTTCTTGTGGTGCAAGTCAAAGAGTTTGCCTATCGTAACCCCAGATTAACGAGAACTAGTTGTTTATTAATCAAGATTAACAAAGCCCCCGAAGAAACTTTCCTTGCCCGGCCAGCCAAACTTCTTCTTCTTTTTTTTTTTAAAAGTATTATATTAAACCCCATTTATTAGAAAATATATATTAACAAAAATACATAAGCATCCAGGTATTTAAGAGAGGTTAATCGCTGTCCATTAACTCAGGAAAGGGAATATTGTAGTTATTGCTTATTTAAATTTAACAGATTCAGAGGCCATGACAGGGTACCGTTGCCATTGACTAGTCCATTGGCCAATGTACTTGGTATTGACCCCAAAGTCTTCTCACATTCACCTGTTTCTTGATCAATAATTGATATTACATTTAGATTACGATGAGATCAGATTTTCTGCAAGAATTTACTTGAAGCAGAAGGAGAAGGCAATAGACAAGAAAAATCATCTCTTATCATCAACACTATGCAACTTCTTCTTCGTCTTGTTTGCTGATGCAAAACACAAGTCAACTGTTCTTATGATCTGTTGGTAAGTCTTTCTGGTTCATGCTGTCTTCTATATTTAAGATTATATATACGAGTTTGATAAGTTTGTTTAGTGAACGTATTAATTCTTCGATCTGTAATTCTTTTTGCTCAGCTAGTGACTGTTCTTGCAATGTAAGTAGTAGCAAGCTAGCATTGGTAGCAAGTGACGAGTGATCAAATTAAGATAGATCATATCAAATTAAGAGCCAGAAATAATTTTCTATAATACAAGAAAGTCAATTACAGTTTTCTCCTTTTCTTTTTAATTAAATTAAATATAACAACAAGCCTTAGATTAAATTTGATCCAATTTCGAAATAGTCCTTGAGATTTAATATATAAAAAAACAAAGAAAGAGAGAGTTATTTGGTGTGTAGTTTTTAGGTATAAAGAAAATTAAAAAAAACTTTTAGATGTGAGTTTTAAAAATATAGATTTAAAAACTATATATTTAATTAAAACTATTATAATAGCTCTATGTTGCCCTCGTCTTTAGAGATTTAATCAATTAAATAAATCATGGTTTTATGGTTAGGTAAGTAATCCTTATTGTCCAATTCTATAAGAGTAGTCGTTAATCCTAAGAAGAAATGCTATCATATAGAGCCTATAAATAGGCCTTTTCTTTATCAATAAAATATTGCTTTTTCACCATTCAAAATCTCCTTTGTTTTTCAACGTAATGATAGTGGTATCAGAGCAAAGTTAATCAGATAAAACAAAAAAGAGAAAGTTTCTAAACAGTAAGTCTTTGAAATAGTCAAAAATAGTTGTAGCTTTTTCTCCTCTTCATCTTTTGCAGCAGTAGCTTTTTCTCCTCTTTCATCTTTTACAAGTAACAATGTCATCAGATTCAAATTTTGTGCAAGCAGTGATCCCACGTTTTGATGGTCACTATGACTATTAGAGTATGCTAATGGAAAACTTCCTTTGATCAAAAGAATATTGTCCAAAATAGTCAAAAATAGCTGTAGCTTTTTCTCCTTTTTCATCTTTTACAGGTTACAACGGCATCAGATTCAAATTTTATGCAAGCAGTGATCCCACGTTTTGATGGTCACTATGACTATTAGAGTATGCTAATGAAAAACTTCCTTTGGTCGAAACAATATTGGCCGAATATTGAATCTGGAATTGAAGAACCAGCAACAACTGCAGTCTTAACAGATGCCCAGAAAACAGAGTTGGAAGGGAGAAAGTTTAAAGATTTAAAGGCAAAAAATTACCTTCTTCATGCAATAGATCGTCCCATCTTGGAAACAATTCTTACCAAAGAAACTTCCAAGGATATATGGGACTCCATGGAGAAAAAATATCAAGGCTATGCTAGAGTAAAGCATCCACAGCTTTAAGCCTTGAGACGAGATTTTGAGATCTATAAAAGAAAGTTGGAGAATCTATCACCAACTACTATGCCAAGACAATGGAGATAAGCAACAAAATGCAATTTAATGGTAAGAAGATGGATGATGGTGTCATTATTAAAAAAATACTGCGTTCTTGGGTACCAAAATTTAATTATGTTGTCTGTTAAATTAAAGAATCAAAATACATAGATGTACTATCTATTAATGAATTGTAGAGCTCTTTGCTAGTCCATGAACAAAAGATTAACCGAAGTTCAAATACAGATGAGCAAGCTCTAAAGGCTTTTACCTTTACTTAGTTCTCAATTTCTAGAGGAAGGGGTAGAGGTAGAGGTAGAGAAAGGGAAGGTAGAGGCAATAGAGATGGCAGCAGATAATTTTTTAAGGTTGATAATGATCAATATCAAAACAAAGAAAAAGGATGGGTTTAACATTTTGTGACATGACTAAAAAATTGATATCTTCTCTTAAGTGCAGGAGTATCGAAGTAATCAATAACCCGGCAAGACCGGGATCGAACCACAAGGAGGTTAATTGTACAAATTATAAACAACAACAATAGTAACAATAACAACAACAACAACAATAATAATAACAATAATTACAATAGTAGTAGTAGTAGTAGTAGTACTAATAATAATAATAATAATAATAAAGAAAAAGAAGAACAAGAAGAACAAGATGAGAACTTTGAGATGAAATATTAATGTAAAGATTTGACAACAATAACAATAAATGTTAAGGTTAGAGGATCCACTAATTGTATGTTAAACAAGTATAGTATAAACTCTTATTATATAATTGGAAACCACACACAAAGAAGGTTCCAATCAGATTATAGATTATTAACATGATTACATTAGTCATCTTATTCAATTAATGTTAGTACTTGTAAATTTCATCAAATATTCATGATTATAACTTATGTTAACAACAAATCAAGTTCCTTTCATAACTCAGGTATCGGTTATACCATACAGTATGAACTATGAAAGTGTCAAGCATTTGTTGTACCAAGTGTTATACAACATAAATCAAGATTAGTCATTTAACAAGCAAAGTATTAAAGAGTGAACAAGATAATCAATACAAAATATGTTAGTATCAAACATTAAATTCCATATTAAGTTTACATTATACTTATTCTTACACCATTAGTGTAACTTTTTCACCTTAATATAATTAACTTAACTAGACATAATGAAAGAAAAAAAAAAACAAAATCAGAAGATAAATAAGATAAGAGTTAACAACGCAAAAGAAAGGAGTTGAAAGGCATAAACTTGATATTAAGGAAAGCAAAGCATAAATATTACAAAAAATACAAAGAGAGAAAGGAAAAGCATGATCTTGATCTGGAAACCAAGATACCTAAATGCATGGCAAATACCTCTTTTTATAGGCCAAAATTGGAAACTATTGATTTAATGACTAATTGATAAGTGGGTGGCCAACTCTTGACTTGGTGACAATTCTTATCTTCTCTTGTCTGCCCAAAACATCATTTATAACATCAACATTGGAGCCACTCAAAAACATAAAAGTTGTACGCAATTGTCTCAGCTGTCTTGTGTAAACAGTTCAGCTCATTTGGACTTCTAGAACTCTAGATATGGCCAAAATACTGAATAGTGCTCGGGCTGGAGGATAAATTTGACCTTCTTTGTTGTTGCTATAATTTGGACTTGAAAATGACTTTTTTAGATCTTGGGCTCCATATGAAAGTTGTAGGCCTATGTCTTACCTTTCCATTCATATAAAATAGACATAAATCTGAGATCTATAGCTCCAGATATGACCTAATTATCAAACAGTGTTCTGATTTGGATTGCACCGACATCTCTTTTCTAATTTCGGTCATCTCTTTGCCCTTGCAATTTAAATTCTTAAAGTCATCAATCAATCCTTTCTTTTATGTAATAGGCCTGCATTTAAAATGAATATTTACCACAAATTAAAGGTATCTTATATTATTAGATATATTATTATAAAACATGCTTTAGTTAAGGAGTTATTGATACTTCAAGTGCAAAATGATGATATAAAACCATGATAAAATGCACTTTTAAGTACTAATCACTTTGACAAATACAAGGTAAAGTGTTTTAGATGTCATAAATTTGGACATTATCGTTCTGAATGTTATGCTAGGTTGCCTAATGATAAAGAAAAGGGAGAGCAATTGCATTTTGTTGAAAAGAGGAAAATGAAAACTTTGTTAATGGTTGTTGAAGCTACTCAGAAGTTAGAGTTTAATGTTTAGTATATGGATACAAGTTGCAATAATCACTTGTGTGGATGTAAGTCTTCTTTTTCTTATTTAGATGGAGATTTTCATTCTATAATAAGTTTTGGTGATTGTTCCATAGTTAATGTAATAGGAAAATGTGATATTGAGATAAGAACCAAGAATAGTTTTATAGAAATAATTTCTGATGTTCTTTATATTCCTGACTTGAAAAGTAATTTATTGAGTGTTGGTCAGTTACAAGAAAAGGATTATGCGATAACTATTCAAAATGGTGTTTCTGAGATATATGATCCTTTAAAAGGAGCAATTGTTATTATTCAGAGGAGTTCAAATAGGTTATTTCCATTGAAGATAATAACATCTCAACCTTGTTTAATGGCTGAAATAAAAGACCCTTCGTGGCTTTAGCATTTTCGTTATGGCCACTTGAATTTTAGTGGATTAAAGACTATTTAACAAAAAGAAATGTTGAGAGGCTTCCCTAAAATTCACATCCCTTCCTAAATTTACAAAGAATGCATTGTTAGCAAACAACATCATTCTCAATGCAGAGAAAAACATATGCTAGAGTTGGTACATTCTGACATTTATGGACCGATAAATCCATCTTCTAATAGAGATAAAAGATATTTAATTAACTTCATTGATGATTTTACCTGGAAAACTTGGGTTTATTTTTTATAGCAAAAATCAAAAGCTTTTTATGTATTTAAAAGCTTTATGGCTCATGTAGAGAATGAAATAGGAATGACTATTAAAACCCTTCAAACATATCATGGTGAAGAATATTGTTCAACCACATTTGAAGTTTTTTATGCAGATCATAGCATTTGAAGGGAAATAATAACTATTTATATACCCACAACAAAATGGTGTATAAGGGAGAAAAAATAAAACCATCCTTAATATGATGAGAAGCTTGTTAGCAAGAGGGAACATTCCAAAGAATTTTTGGCTAGAGGTAATAAATTAGAGCATCCATATGGTAAATAGAAGTCCTACCTTTTTTGTTCAAAATAGGACACCTGAGGAAGCTTGGAGTGGGTGGAAACCAGCTGTAGATCACTTTAGAATTTTTGGTTGCATAGCTCATGCACATGTCCCAAATGAGAAAAGAAAGAAGCTTGATGATAAGGGTGAAAAATGTGTCTTTCTTGGCACAAGTAAATGTTCCAAGGCTTATAAATTGTTCAATCCACTCACAAAAAGGATTGTGACCAGTCGAGATATTGTCTTTAATGAGGAAAACACTTGGGATTGGAATAGGCAGCAACCTACACAAGTTGTTTTTTATAGTGATTATGAAAGTGAGCCAACTCCAGTTCCTATTATGCCTAACAATTCATCAGAAGTAACCCCAATAGCTCTAGAAACCTTGCCAACAACACCAACTTGATCTCTTCCCACCCCAACCGTTGCTGACATTCTACCAATAGCAACAGAAGCTACTATTGCAGCAACTCCATCTCATCCTCATATTCGAAAAGGCCTGCATGGATGGAAGACTATATAGTAACTGGAATTGAAGATCCAATCACTCATTTTGCTTTATTTTCAAATTGTGATCCTACAACTTTTAAAAGTGTTGTTAAAGAAGAAAAATAAAGAAAGGTGATGGATGATGAAATTGATGCCACTGAAAAAAATAACACTTAGGAGCTAACTAATTTTCCAAAAGGGCACAAAACCATTGGTGTCAAGTGGGCTTTCAAAACCAAACTAACAGAAAAAGGTGAAGTTGATAAGTATAAGGCAAGTTTAGTAGTCAAGGGATATAAGTTTAGTAGTCCAGGGATATAAGTAACAATATGGGATTGATTATACAAAAGTTTTTGCTCCAGTTGCAAGACATGATACAATCAGATTGGTGATTGCATTAGCAGCATAAAACTTGTAGCCTATTTTCTAGTTGGATATCAAATTAACATTCTTGCATGGAAAGAAAGCTCTTAATGGGTTAATACAAGCTCCACAAAGTTTAGTATAGTTGCATTGAGATTTATTTTTTAAAAGAAGGCTTTCAAAAATGTCCATATGAGCACACACTATTTGTTAAAATTGGAGATAAGGGGAAACTTCTCATTATTTGCTTATATATAGATGATCTTATATTTACTGGAAATGATGTTATCATGTTTAACGTATTCAAAAAATCTATGATGATTGAATTTGAAATGTCTGATCTTGATATGATGCATTACTTTCTTGGCATAGAAGGAATGCAATCTACTCATGAGATTTTTATTTCTCAAAAGAAGTATGTGCAAGATATTTTGGACAGGTTTCAGATGAAGGATTGCAATCATGTTAGCACTCCAACTAAATTTGGCTTAAAGCTCATGAAGGGAAGAAGGTGGATAACACACTTTACAAGTAAATTATTGACAGTTTGATGTATTTAATTGCAATAAGATCAAAATAAATATGGAGAATAATTAGTAGGTATATGGAGAATCCAATATAAATGCATTTGTTAGCAGCTAAGAGGATCCTTCATTACTTGCAAGGAAATAAAGATTTTGAGTTCTTTTATAAAAAGGGTGAAAAGTTAGAGTTGTTTTGGTTTACTAACAGCAATTATATAGGAGATCAAGATGACAGAGCAAACACTTTAGGTTATGTTATTATGTTGGGCACAAATACTGTTTCATGAAATTCTAAGAAGCAATAAATTATTATTTTATCAACTACAGAACCAGAATTTATAGCTACCATAACATGTGATTGTCAAGTTATTTGGCTAAGAAGAATCTTTGAAGAACTATAGTTCCAGCTAATACTATGTTGTCCTCATATTTAGGGATTTATTAAGTTAAATAAATTGTGATTTTATAGCTAAGTAAGTGGTTCTTGTTGTTCTATTCTATGGGAGTAGTCGTTAATACTAAGAAAGAATGATGTTATGTAAAGCCTATAAATAGGCTTTTTTTTATCAATAAAATATTGCTTTTCAACCATTCAAATTTTAATTAATTTATAAAACCAAGATTTGAAATATAATGATATTTAGGAACAATTTTTCTTAACTATATAAATAAATTTTTCTTTATAGTTAGATAAAAAATAAATAATTATCTATCATTAATCTACCTATCACAAGCGGCAGATTAATGATAGATAATTATTTATTAATCAAGATTAGGAAATCCCTCAAAAAATCTTCCCCTTCTTTTTTTTTTAATACAAAAGGTATTATATTAAAACCCTTTTAATTAATTAAGGATTGTGGAGAACTATATTTTTAATTAAGCAGTTGCATAACCTAACAAGAAAGAATGGTTTTCTTGCGGTGCAAGCCAAAGAGTGTGCCTATCACAACGGCAGATTAACGAGAGATAGTTATTTAATAATCAAGATTAACAAAGCCCCCGAAGATTCTTCCCTTCCCAGCCAGCCAAACTTGTTTTTATTCTTTCTTTTTTTTTTTTTTTTAAAGAAGCATTATATTAAACCCCCAGCCAAACTTGTTTTTCTTCTCTCTTTTTTTTTTTTAAAAAAAAGAAGCATTATATTAAACCCCTTTTAATGTGTTGACTTTTAGCTGATGCAAAGCAGACTTGACTTTATTATTCTTATGTTTCGAGGTCAAATTAATATAGTATATCCTGCTTATACTTTCCAGCAAATCAAAGTTATGTTTCAATCATTTAGTTGGTGTTAAAATAATAAAAATTTAGTATTAAAAGATTTGTTTTTTTTTATTTTATATTTGAATTTTTAATTGTTTATATGATGGATATTAAAGTTTTATATGGTTATTAAATTTAAAACTTATAAAATTAGTTATGGTATACCCAATTTTGAAATATTCATATTAATTTTTTTTATAAAAAAAAATTACGTCCCAACCTTCCACCAAAACAGAGAGAGCTCCGTGGCTTGGAAGATCACCCATCCCCCTCCATCGGCCCCTCCGCCTCATTAATCGCATTGAGATCTCGTAGCCGGCCCACCTCGTTATGGATCCCAGATGATAAGTTTATTTTTAAAGAATTAATACGACTTTACCATCAACATCAAATATAAGTGCAAGTGGGCACCTAGTTTCTTCTTCTTTCTTTTCTTTTTCCCCTTCTGGTATTCACTTGACAAATCATGATCACTGAGATTTAAGGTTTGATAAATTGGCTGATTGTGGTTATAAAATTAAAAGCAAAATTCGTCTGATATTAATTGTCAAAAAAAAAGATCTGTGGTTAATGCTTATGACTAGGTAGGCTTATAATCGACAATTCTTCTGTTGGAAAATTATCGCATGGTGACAAGATTATACGCTCGAGGGAACCATTTTGGGAAATGCAGATTTAATTATCACTATCAAAGAAGGTAGTGATTGCACTGAACCTCAGTTGCCCTGTGTAAGCTCTGGATCTATTGACCGGAGAGGATTTTGTACTCAGGAAGTATTTGTTCAATGAATTTTTCCAATCACCGAAGGAATGAAATTTTTTTTAAATATACTAAGTTGATGAGGAAAATGCTCTGAAATTCGTTTAGAAATAGATTTACAATCTAATTCGAAAATGCCACTATTCTACAGAATATGATGAGTACCATTCGAAAATTCTTCTGACAAATGTCTTGAAATAAATAACTTTTTTTTCTTTAAAAACAAATAATGAAATATTCCATAGGTTTCAGATTAGCGCCGTAAGATGTGATCCTTCCAATTATATCAAGGCTGAAGAAATTGGAGCTCTTCACCTACCTCAATTGATATATATATATATACTGGTATTTAAGAGAGGTAAATCGCTGCCCGTTGACTCAGGAAAGGGAATATTGTAATTATTGCTTATTTAAATTTAACAGATTCTATATATATATATATATATATACAGGTATTTAAGAGAGGTAAATCGCTGCCCATTAACTCAGGAAAGGGAATATTGTAATTATTGCTTATTTAAATTTAACAGATTCATAGGCCATGACAGGGTACCGTTGCCATTGACAAGTCCATTGGCCAATGCATTTGGTATTCACCCCAAAGTCTTCTCTCATTCACCTGTTTCTTATCAATAATTGGTATTACATTTAGAGTACGATGAGATCGGATTGTCTGTAAGCATTTACTTGAAGGCAATAGACAAGAAAAATTGTCTCTTATCATCAACATTACGCAGCTTCTTCTTCGTCTTGTTTGCTGATGCAAAACACAAGTCAACTGTTCTTATGATCAATTGGTAAGTCGTTTTGGATCACGCGTCTTCTTTGTTTAAGATTATATGTACGAGTTTGATAAGTTTGTTTCATGAACATATTAATTCTTTTTGCTCAACTAGTGTTGGTTCTTGTACTTTTAGACTTCAATTTCTCTTAATGAATGTTCAGCTGTACATTGAAGTGGGTGCTCTTTGTATGTCTTTAGGAGAAAAAGGAGAGCACTTGTTGATTTCGATTCCTTGTGATTGAGGAAGACACGATCTTGTAACTGTCTGATATGGCATCTTCATCTGCTGTTGCTCATAAATGGAAGTATGATGTGTTCCTTAGTTTTAGAGGCAAGGATACGCGCAATAATTTTACCAGCCATCTCTATGATGCTTTGTGTCGTAAGAAAATCAAGACCTTCATTGATGATGGGCTTGAAAGAGGAGAAGAAATTACGGGTGCACTTTTGAGAACAATTGAAGAATCGAGAATTTCAGTGATAATATTCTCAAGAAACTATGCATCTTCTCCATGGTTTGTGGATGAACTAGTGAAGATACTTGAATGCAAGAAGGCATATGGGCAGATTGTTTTACCAGTTTTCTATCATGTGGACCCGTCTGATGTTGATGAACAAACAGGGAGTCTTGGGGATGCGTTTGCTGAGCTTGAAAGAAATTTTAAGCAGAAGATGGACAAGGTTCCAAGGTGGAGAGCTGACTTAACAAGTGCTGCCAATATATCCGGATGGGATTCACAAATCATTAGGTGAACCATTCTCTTTTCTTTTGCCTCTACTTTTCAACTGTTTCTTGGGGACATTTAAATTTATGTAATGGCATCCTAACCCTTTTGCAACTTGTTGCCGATGAGTGACAGAGTAATGATCAATTTCCAATTCTGAGTACCTAAATATAGTCAGAATTTATTTTCAGTTTGTTGAACACTGACGTGCTATCATGTGAAGATCATGGTGTCTTCGATTTGACAATTTCACTTCTAATTCAATCCTGCAATCACTCTTCAAATGAGGGTCCTAATTAAGTGGCCAGGCCAATTGAGCTCTTGAACAGGAGCTTTCTCTAAAATGTATTTCAGACAATTTATTCAATTGGTTAGAAGTCGTGTGTTTAGTATGTGATCTTTTTAACTCTACTTTCCCATCGGAAATTACAATGGTAAATCTTGAAGTTGACAATCATATTTTTGGATTCAGAAGCATATGTTTTGAGATTTATAATTTGTTATGTGACTTCTAAATGTTACCAAATGAGCATAAAGTATAGTTTTTCCATGCATCTGTAAATTTATAAAAGAATTTCTTGCAAGTGATTGGGATTAGATTTCACATGTATGTAGTGTGATAATGTATGGCAATTGGAATCCGTCACAAAAGTTCCAACCTCAAGAAAAGATTGTGTTTCTTTGGGGTACTATTTGATATATCTGTTCGTCCTTCATGTTGGCAGGCCTGAGTCGAGACTCGTGGATCAAATTGTGCAACATATTTTGAAGAAATTGAATTATGCATCCTCAAGTGATTTGAAGGGCCTGGTCGGAATGGATTCACGCATGAAGCAAATCGAAGCCTTATTATGTACACAGTTACCAGAGGTGTGTGTTGTAGGAATATGGGGCATGGGTGGTATTGGTAAGACAACCATTGCTGGAGAGATTTTCAACAAGATCGCAAGGGAATATGAAGGTCACTATTTTCTTGCAAATGTGAGGGAGGAATCAGAAAAGAATGGAGGATTATTTCGTATGCGAGATGAACTTTTCTCTAAAATAACAGAGGAAGAAAATCTACATATTCGCACCCCACGTATTGGACACCCTTTCATTAAAGACAGGATCTGCCGTAAAAAGGTTCTGATTGTTTTTGATGATGTGAATAATGTAGATCAAATTGAAATGTTACTTGGAGGATGCGATTTGTTTGGTCCAGGAAGTAGAATTATCCTAACATCTAGAGATAAACAGGTCCTTAAGAAATATTCAGACAAAATATTTGAGGTTGGGGGACTGAATTACCAGGAAGCTCTTCATCTCTTTAGTTTGCATGCATTTAAGGATAATCAGCCCCCATACAATTATATGGAGCTGTCTGTGAGGGCAATGAATTACGCTAAAGGTAATCCATTAGCTCTTAAAGTCTTAGGTTCCTTTCTACTTGGCAGAACGAGAGAAGTATGGGGAAGTGCATTGAACAAGGTTGAAAAACTTCCTCAGAAAGAAGTTGATATTGTGTTGAGAATAAGTTTTGATGCACTTGATAGAGAAGAGAAGAGTATATTTCTCGATATTGCATGTTTTTTTAAAGGGCAGAACATTGATTTTATAAAGAGAATACTAGATGGCTGTGGCTTTTCAGCTGATATAGGAATTAGTGTTCTTGTCGATAAGTGTCTCGTTACTATTTCTGGAAACAAGATAGGGATGCATGATTTGTTGCAGCATATGGCCCATGAAATTGTCAGCATGGAATCAGTCAATGACCCAGGAAAACGCAGTAGATTGTGGCATTTTGATGATGTGTATGATGTGCTGACCAGAAATCTGGTGAGAGTTTCATGCATAAGTTTCTCCCCTCCTTTTATGCATTTCTTTAATTTATCTCACTGTTCATGATTTCCCTTTGCTGTGATGTTTCAGGGAACTAAAAACGTTGAAGGGATATCCGTAGACTTGGATAGTTCTAAAAGGATAATGAAGGTGAGTTCCAGAGCGTTTGCGAGGTTGTATAATCTTAGATTGCTCAAAGTTTATAATTCAGGATTCGGAAATAATAGTGAAGTGCTCCTTCCTCATGGCCTGGATTCTATTTCCAATGAGTTGAGGTATCTCCGCTGGGATGGATACCCTTTGAGATCTTTGCCGTTCAATTTTATTCCACAGAACCTTGTTGAAATTAATATATCTTCAAGCAAGGTTGAACAACTTTGGCAAGGAAACCAGGTATTTCGCCACCTACAAATAAGCATACATTTATTTCTTTCACGTAAAAGTAATTATTAGAGATATAGATACTAATATGTTTGACGATTATTTCTGTCAGAATCTTGTGAATCTAAAAGAGGTCAACCTCAGCAATTGTAAGCATCTAACAGAAATCCCAGACCTCTCACAGGCTGCAAATCTCGAGAGTTTGAATCTTCAATCCTGTACAAGTTTGACAGAAGTTCCTCAATCTATCCGATATCTAGACAAACTCTCCGATTTCAATCTGAGATCCTGTATAAGCCTTATAAGCCTGCCAAGTAGTATTAATTTGAAATCACTCAAGACTCTTAACCTCTCAGGCTGCTTAAATCTTAAGAATTATCCAGAGATCGCGGAGAATGTGCAGTACTTAAATTTAAATGAGACTTCAGTTCCAGAACTTCCCCGATCAATTGAGCATCTTAGTAGACTTGTTGCATTGAATTTGAGGGATTGTAAGCAACTTGGGAATCTTCCGGAGGATGTATGTTCGTTGAAGTCACTTGAAATTGCTGATCTGTCAGGCTGCTCAAATATCACCATGTTTCCAGCTTTTCCAGGGAAAGTCAGATATATTTACTTGAGTGGAACTGCAATAGAAGAAGTTCCGTCTTCAATCGATCGCCTTTCAAGACTCTTTTCTTTGGACCTAATGGGTTGCAAAAGGCTCAAGAATCTTCCATGTACTTTTTCTAGGTTGGCATCTCTTGAAAAACTCAGTCTCTCTGGGTGCTCAATCATCACGGAGTTTCCAGAGCTTCCAGTGAGTATTAAGGAGTTGTATTTGGATGGGACAGCAATACGAGAGATTCCTTCATCAGTTGAGCATTTGTCCAACCTTGTTGAATTGAGTCTGCAAAACTGTACAAGATTTGAGATTCTACCTGGTAGTATTTTTAACTTGGTTTTACTGAAAAAACTCAACCTCTTTGGATGCTCCCAATTCCAGACTTTCCCTTCTGTGGATAAATATGGATATTTGACTTACCTTTGTTTAGATGGAACAGCCATAAGAGCATTACCCTGGACAATCAAAGTTCTAGCAAGTGTTTCTCGCTTGGAAATAAAAAACTGCAGAAATCTGGAATGCAACTTGTTCCCTGAGGCTCAGAGTCTTTTGAATTTCAATGAGAGAGAGATGAAAGTATATCAACTGCGTCAGCTATATCTAAACGATTGCAACTTACTTAGCTTGCCTGGGAGTCTTTCCTGCTTATCCTCACTAGAAGTACTGGATCTCAGTGGAAACAGTTTTACTCTGCTACCGATACTCTCAAAACTCCTTAAGCTGGAATCCCTTATTTTAAGGAATTGCTTTGGACTTGTACATATTCCTACCCTTCCACCAAGACTAATGATTCTAGATGCACACAATTGTTCATCGGTGAGCGGTGTATCAGGCAGATATTCAACTGAGGTTGAGGGAAATATTTTTGAATTCCTATTTACTAACTGCTTTGGCTTCCATGACAAAACTGTATGCAAATGCAACGACATCATTGAATATTCCTTGAGGAAAATTAAGGTTTACGCCAAAAGATTGTATGCACAGGTATTTCTCCCTTCCCATCTTTTTCTCTCCCGCTTTCCTTCTAATTTTTAATGTTTGTCTTTCATGTTAAAATTGAGTCATGATTGTAATGAAACAGATGCCATTTGAACTGCCCGGGACATCTACTGTTTGCTTCCCTGGAAGAAATATTCCAGACTGGTTTGTCAATCAAACTCAGGGATTTTCATTAACAATTAAGCTGCCGTCACAAAGTGCTAGCAATCAGTTCCTGGGTTTTGTTCTGTGTGCTGTTGTTGACTTTGGATACTTATTCAAAAGCTCTGATGGCTTCCAAGTTAATTGTATATATCATATCAAGAACGAATATGGGGATAGTCATCATCTTCAAAGCTATTTTGGTGGTTGGTTTGACGGGGAGCGTGTTCGAGAAGTCTCAAACGATGTGTTGTTCTTAGGGTATGATCCATGTTTGGAATTTAAAGAATGTTATTTGTTTGGAAAATGCGGTGAGGTAGTAATTGATTTCTACTCGGAAGATAGGAACAACAATCCTTTAAAGAGTTGCAATGTGATCAAGTGTGGGGTCTGTCTGCTATCTGCAGAAGATGATAATTCATGATTTCTTCATGCCACATTCCTAAGGACAGCATCCTGCCTTTGTGACTGCGGTTAATGCTGAAGAAGCCGAAATGACTCTGAGTGATTCAAACCAATCAAATGAGACTGATATAGATGCATTAAGGAATTACATTGAAAATCAGCACTCTTTATCCCAGCAAAAAACCTCATCTGCTGATCGCATCTTGCTTGGCTCAGCAAAGGTTCAGGTTAGTTTACACTTCTCCACGTAGGCTAAGTTCATGATGATCTCTTTCTACAGAAGAAAGCTTCAAATTTTCTCTCCACTTATCTTTTCTGGCGTGGCATCTTTTATCCATTTAAAGCTTGAAAATCAAAGTCAGAAATGCGTTCTGCTAGGGCGTGGAGGGACTTCTTGTGGTTACACGGTTTGCAATCCTATCACTAAAACGGTGGCGACGTCAAGAGATGTTCAGTTTGATGGAGAGCAACTATGGAAATGGAGCAATGAAGGATAGCAGCAGCAACGTTTTTAGAAGATGAATAAGAGCAGAATAATGAAGGCAGTGATCAGAATACGGCAGCAGTTCAGCCATCTCTAAATGCTTCTTCTAGTTCAGATTCAAGGAAGTCAGATCATTACAATGTGTAAAAATCATTTATTGCTTGAAAATAAACTTTGTTAGGCTATATTTATACAAATAAAGGGCTAAATTTATATTATATAAGTTAACTAGCGCCAAGAAAACTAATGTGAAGTTGCCAAATCTAAATTGCATAATAGTAGAAACAAAAGAAAATTTGTCTAGTTGTTAAGTAGATGTAGTGGATTGCTAGATATGTGGGGCATATAATTTTTGTTTTTAAGTTGAAAAAAAAAATATAGAGGCACTAATAATATATTTTTTTAATTTATTTTTTAGAAAAAAATATTAATAAACTTAAAATTTAATGATACAAATTATTATATATTTATTTTTATAATGTTAAGATGGTGATATATTAAACATTATTTTTTTAATATTAAAATGATATTATATTGATTGACTCGAACCAATTCTAATTAATTTGTAAAAAACTTAACTTAATCCTAGTTGTCCTATAAAATCTACATTAAAATATAAATTATAAGGTCTAGGTTGATGAAAATATAAATTATGAGGTATAGGTTGTGTCGCGGGGTCGTGAGTGCTGCGACGTCGTCTGGCAATGGCAGAGACTCTTTGTCGTGCCTCCATCATGAGGTGTTGTGTATTAGGAAGGATTTTTGGATTTAATCGTAGAATTATGATTAATGTTTAGAAGTCGCCACCTAGTTTTATGGTCACTAAGAACCTATGTTCTGCGAATGTCTTAAGTAAGGAACTAATTGTGCAAGGGGAAGACGTATCACCCTAGTGCACCGTACCTAAGATAAGCTGCATTATTATTTGATTGTTTTTTCTAAATCAAGTTTTTATTTGTTAGTCTTTTACAAGGCTCAAGGCAGATATCTTTTTGTGAGAGAGTCTCTACTTTATCGGGTTAAATCCTAACAATTCTAAAATCTGAATTTTAGCATCGCGTTTCTACACCTTGTATCTTTAATACCTGAGGGTGTACTTTTTTGTGTAATTTTACACCCCACAAATATTAAAGTCTACATCTAGATCCTAAAAAAAAAAAAAAGATTTTTGACATGTTGGTTAAATCCTAATGGATAATCATAAACTGATTACAATATCCTTTTGTGGATTTTTTAAAACATGAAAAAGATGTAATTTTTGTTTTTTTATGAAAAATATGCTTGGAAAAATTTTAGGATTTAGCCGTACGCAACAAAATATTTTTTCCTGTTTGAAAATGTTTTGAACTTTTTTTGAAATATTTCAGAGAAAACCAGGTATTTTAATACCAGATTTATATTTTACAGTGTAAATATACAACCTGATATTATGCAAAATTGGTAGAAAAATATGTGAGAAAAATCACAATTTTTTTTAAAAATGATTTTTGAAATTTTTTGGATTTTTTTTAAAAAATAGGGGCCGAGCCGAATCCAAGCCAAAACGAGCCCGGTCTAAAGCCAAGTTAATTAATCAACAACTGCATGCAAAAATGAATTCTACATGCAG
The DNA here is from genome assembly GCF_000495115.2 of Populus euphratica. Taxonomy (NCBI): domain Eukaryota; kingdom Viridiplantae; phylum Streptophyta; class Magnoliopsida; order Malpighiales; family Salicaceae; genus Populus; species Populus euphratica. Next base: position 20,989 of record NW_011501807.1, read on the forward strand.
CGACCTTGACAAAAAAGGAGGCGAAATGGGGAGGAGAAAGTTATCTAGCGTGGGGGTTGTGGATGTGATGAGGATGTTTGGCTGGTGGCTCAGGAGGCGTCAGCTGAGGTAATAGTGACTGGAGTCGGTTGTGGAGGAAGAAAAAAAGATTGCAGAGGAGAGAGAAAGACTAGAAAGAGAAGAGAGAGAAGGTCATGGTGGCTGCTCTGCTACTGGTAAAGAGCTGGGTTGATGGAAATGATGGTGGTAAAGCCGGTTGTGGCGATGGAGGTAGGTGGCAAAGGAAACAAAAGAAGAAGAAGAAAACGGGAAGGGCTGCAGAGAGGAGAGAGAAATTGCATAAACAAGGGAAAATGGCTGGTTTTTTAGTTGAATTTGAACCCAATTTTCTCCTCCTTGAGGCCATCAAATCGACCTTTATTTATAAGAGGTGGAAAAGAAAAATCTTATCTACATTGAAAAAAACTTTCAGCCCTTGATTTTGTTGGAAAGGATCCTAATTATTGATTCAAAGTAAGCATGGTGCACTGTTAAATCTACAGTATAGGCTGCATGAGTTGACCTTTTTAGGGTGATTCCACATCCGTTTATTTACTAGTGAGCTGTAAAGACCATACCTAGACGTAGAAGGATATCTGGTAATTAGTTTCGTGTAATTTTTGACAAATTTAATGGACGTTAGGTATATTAAATGCAGCAGCAAAATAGATAACCTGAGCAATTATTTCAAAGAATTAAAAAAGAAGATAAACAATACCAGAGATCTTTTTTTGGCATAGTTCATTTCAGTCCTTCCTCTTTAAATTTGATTTAATTGCACCCCTAATTGACTCTAAAACTTCAATTTTCTTACAATTTGGCCCTTGATTTCAATCAATTAACTTGATAAAAATTAAATTTGATCTCTTAAAATTCCGATCTACTCAATTAAGCTCAAATTAGACTCTCAAACTTAATTTTTCACCAATTAAGCCCCAAATAAAATTATTTTGACCCATTTAAAGTATAATTATGTCCCTACACTAAATTAAATCCTTCAATTGGACCCAAATTAATTCTTAAACATAATTAAAATTTAATTTGGTCCATGATTAAATCAAATTGACCTATTAAAAATTTAATTATGTTCTTGGACTTAATTTTTATGCAAACTCATCCAATAATCATTTAATTTGACCTTGAATTTGTATTTTCTCTCTATTTTGGGACATAATGTGGTACAATTAAGTCTTTAATTTCGTTCAAAAATTGTAGTTTGATTTCTTGGTTTGCTTTCTCCTTATTGCCAGCCTTTATTATTATTTTTTGATTTTATTTGAAAAAAATAATTTTTGAGGAATAACCCAAAATTGGGTTATGACAGGTTGAACTTGAGACTTTGAGTTGATGGACTTGTTTGAAGTTGTGGTAGCGATTACGGTTTAAAGTGTTTTTAGTTTAGAAATGCATCAAAATACCTTTTTAAAAAAATATATATATTTTTGAGATTAGCATGTCAAAACAATCTGAAAATATAAAAAAATATTTTTTAATAAAAAATAAAAATGTTTTTGAAATTTAAGGAAACACGGTTTCAACCGTGTTTCCAAGTAATATACTATATATTTTTACTGGGACATTTATTTTCAAAAATAGATTAAGAAGGATTGGTTTTATCTTTCGTAGTTTATGTGACTGCTAATAGGAAATTTCCCATTTAAATGTATTCTTGGATGCACACGCAATTTATATAATTTATTTTTACTCTTGTCTTTTTTATTGCTAGATTACTTCTTTTAATAAACTATGCAGTGATAACAAGCAAAATAACCCAATTTTCACCTCTCTTGGAGACACAATACAAGGTTACATGGCATACATAAAACAACAAGCACTCCTCCCTCTTGCAGCCATAACATATGACATCACCTATATAAAACAACAATTATTTTCTTTCCTTTACTTCTGTTGGTCAAGTGTTTCAAATAATTTTGTTTAAAAGACTTTAAAATGATGGTGTAAAAACTATATTTTAAAAACAAATTCCCCTACGCTTGGGAGAGGCCCCCCAAGCATATAGGGTTCCCTCTCCGGCCTAACATCTTCACTTTAGGTCATCCAATTCAAGCAACTAATAGGAAATCCCATGCAATTCAAATCCAAGCCAAGCAATTAAATCCCAGGCAACAAAATCCAGAAAATTCCAAGCCAAGGAAATTTAAGCCATTCAAACTCATTGCTTCACACTAGTTCTTTCTATTGTTTTTCTTATACATTATTTTGTTCTCTTATATGTATTAACTTAAAAATTATAGAATTTTCTAGCCAGCACAGAGGAGTGCAGTAGAATCATGTTTTCAAACAGTAAATTAGCGAAGAACAAAGTCTTGTGACAAAAGAAAAGAGCCCAAAAGACTCGCCTGATTTTGATGTTTAAACAAATAAAAAAACCTTCATAAATGATGAGCTTGAAAGAGATGAAGAAATCACACGAGCGCTTCTGAGAGGATTGAAGAGTCAATAATTTCAATAGTTATATTCCAAGAAATCCATGCATCTTCTCCTTGGTATGTCAATGAGCTGGTGAAGATATGAACGCAAGCAGAAACATAGGCAGATTGTTTTCTTTTTATCATGTAGACCTGTCTAATGTCGATGAACACACAGGGAGTCATGGAAATGCATTAGCTGACGTTTTGAAAAAGGTTTAAACTGAAGATGGATCATGGAACTCGCAGAAATATCTCGGGATGGAACTCGCAGGTCATTATGTGAAAAGTAACTCTCAGAGGTATTCAAGTATTTGTCCTAGGATAATTGCTGAGCACTAGAAATGAATAGTTCTTTCTGTTATGCTTGAATCACCTCTAGCATGATCCACGATGTAACTTGGGAAAAATTGTGTGCTCCAAACATGTAAAAACCCGTGCTTCTTATAATCATCAAGTTTTCTGTAGTTTCCAAGAAGATAGAATTTTTTTTTTTCTAGCTTTTTTTTTTCTATGTAGTTTGGACCGGGCAAACGGGGGATAGTATTCAAAGAAAACAGGCCCAAAGAAGGAAGCCTTAATTGGGTCATAAAGACAGGTCTAGTCCTAAATTTGGTCTTCTAACGTTACATCGATTCCAGGTCTCTCTCTGACTCTCTCTCTGCCTTCTCTGCTTTGGTGAAGTTTGGTGATAGCAGGTTTCTCTCCCCTCTCTCCCCTCTCAAGTTAAAGTAATAAAAAAAGCTTACCATTTTGGAATCCTGTGCTGTTGAGAATTTTGAATCTGATAATCTCTCCTTGTTTTTGACTCGTAATCAATCTTCTGTTCTGTGTGTTCTTGGATCCTTGCGTTCTTGGCTTTTGTTAATTTGAGTGTTATTTTCTATTGAACTCTATTTATTTGGATATTCTGCATAGTATTGTTGCTTTTGACTTTCCAATAATCAACCATTCACTTGAATTGCAAACCTCGTGCTGCTTACTAAACATAGTTCAGAATCTTGGTGGATTGTGACCATGCAATTGTGAAGACATTGGTGACCTGCACAGTTTTTGTGCCATTAAAATTTTGAACATTGCGTGCTTGAATTCATTGTCGAATGGCTGGCAAATGGGTATAGATATTTTGTTACAATTTATTGTAAAATGAATGGAGTGTCTGGATTGAGGAGGTATTCCGTCTTTGAATTGAAGTTACGCAAGGTACTGAATTTAATAGACGACATTTTTGTTATCAGAGCTTAGGTTTTGGTTCCATCATTCAATTTCCTATCATTTATTGGAGGACAATCAGAGTGTATGTATAATCTGATACAATTTCAAAAGTGTAGAGAGTGAAAGTCCTAAACTTTAAAGTTGCTTGTTGCCATCTTTTTTTTATTTCCTAGGAAAAGAGGAAATAGAATAGATGGATTTATTGGTTAAGTGCATCTTGGATGAGGAAATCTATGATAAGTCAACGTACTAGTTGGAGTTGTGAATTGTCTTGGATTAGTACTGTACGTTGAGTGTAACATGAATTTGCACTGAGATGATATTGGGAAAATGAAGATTCGTTTGTGCTTTTGGTTATGGGAGAAAGATGCCACATTCTAAGGCTGCCTCTATGGAATCCAATTCTGTTCCTAAGGTTATTGATGGGGTTGTTGAGAGTCTGGTTAATAGAGATAGAGCAGTGTGCCAATGCTGGTGGAAAATCTATGCGTTTGACAAAGCTGGAGGTACCACCATTATGCACTTCTTGATGCAGAGATCAGATTATTAGTTAGAAAGCCTGCGACCTCAAAAGGGAGTGGAGTTTGTGGAATGGTTTTAGAGGAATAAGACGGCCCAATTAGTAACACCAGATTTCCTGAGTTTGCTTATTTTATTCTCATCTGGTGGTTGATGCTGAAATAGGAATAGCAGCAGCACCTTTGAGAAGTCCTTTTTAAAAGCACTTTTGAAAAAATTTGGGAGTGGGTGTCTGGGAGTGCTTTTTAAAAGCACTTTCGAAAAAATTTGAAATTTTTTTTTTGTTTTGCTTTGAATTAATATGTTTTTGATGTTTTCAAATCATTTTGATGTGTTGATCTCAAAAATAATTTTTAAAAAATAAAAAAACATTATTAACATACTTTTCTGAGTGAAAAACACTTTGAAAAGCAACTGCAATCATACTCTCAAACACGCTAATCATGTGGATCACCAGGTTGGAGAAAGAACCTGATGTTATGAATTTTACTTGTGAGCAAACTCTCCTATTATACATAATACTCGAAGTTGTCCATCAGTTGAAGATGAGGCCTTCAGACAAGTATCAGTGAACAGAAGGAAGCAGAAGAAAGCAGAATTGACGGCATTATGAGATGCTAGAGTGGTTACTTTTCTTTTAAGCTTCATCTCTCCTGCATTGGGTGGTGCTTTTTTTTTTTTTGGGGGGGGGGGGGGGGGGGCTCTATCAGAAATCAGGATTCAAGCTCTCGCTTTACCAATGAGCTGACAGTAAAGGGATGTTGGGCATGGCTACTGCCAAAAAGATCTGATGAAGATGAATATTTCACTTGGACGAGTGGGCGTCTGTATTTTGTGTGTTTTCTGTCAGATGACCTGACAGCTAATTTGCAGCTTCCTTAAAAGGGAGATCTCTTGAAATTCTGTATTGATTAGGAGTGAAAGGACTGGGTATGACTAGATTGCAACTCAAATCTCTTTTATTGCGGAGGATTTAGTCAGTTTGAGACCCAGTGCTCGGATTTAGCTAAAGTTTGCTCCTTGTGTAGTGGCTGATGAGATCTGCTTGCTTGGAAAGTTGATAATACTTTGAAATCACAATATCAAGAAATTGAATCTCGGTTTTAAAGCTGAGAATATGAGCAGAGATGTAAAATTTAATATGGATCATGGGTCTGCCTGGAAGTGCCAGAATATTCGATCTTAAGAAAAGCAGTTAAAGCATGGAAATGACTCCAGGTGTTCCCCACTCCTTAAATTCCCAGATTTACTTCAAATATTGCATGGAAATGACTCCAAAATCTCGGCATTATATGATTTTTTGGTCGTGAATCTTTTAGAGAGGTTTGGTATTGGGTTTGAAATTGGGACATGCTAATAGAAGTTTAAGGTGATAAAGTCTCAAGAATGTAACCTATACTGGTGATCATAATCCATACTTCATTAGGTATGTTAAGCGGTTTGAATTTGGCATTTGAGATACTAAAAAGTTGAGGGGAAAAACTTCCATTATCAATGAATTTGACCAAGTGAAAAGGAGTAAACAATAGCAGTACTTTTTCAGTCATGTGGGATGACATATTTAGATGGCTAAAATTTCCTTTCATGGGATGGCAGTATGGTGATGGAGATCATGTAACCCCTGTGATATAATGCCTGTTAATACTACAAGTGAAATAGAGTGGCTGTTCCTAAGGTTAACAGTGTGCAATCCCTAATTTCTGTTAAAACCCAGTAATGGATTCGGATTCTGACACTATCCAATTTGGATTGAGTTTTTTTAGGTTGTACTGCAAGTAATGTTATTGTATACCCTTTAAGTTATTGCATACCAAATTTTGTGTGAACATTTCTCGAGCATGCCGCGCTATTGCGGTGTTTTTAGCTGAATGTAGTTGAGTGCAAGTAAGATGTTCTGTTCAGTTTTCTTAATGTTTTCCATCACCTGTTGTGAATGAACTTGAGTGCCCATCAGTTCAGAAATTGAAATTGCAATCTCATTGTTGTGAAGGCATGTTTCATTTGCAGTAATCCATTCTGCTCATCTGCTGTGGACATGATAGAAGCCAAGGCTGAAAATACAGATGGGGAACCAGTGGGAAGTGAAGGTTCGTCAGTTAGTATAAAGGTCTTATTCTTTGCCAGAGCTCGAGATGTAACTGGCTTGGCTGATATGCAATTAGAGGTGTCATCTGGTAGTACCACCAGCGATTGTTTGAATAAGCTTATTGCTAGGTTTCCTAGCTTGGAAGAGATCCGTGGTTGTATAGTTCTTGCTCTAAACGAGGAATACACAACCGAGGCAGCAATCGTGAAAGAAAAGGATGAGTTGGCTATCATACCTCCCATCAGTGGTGGCTAAATATTTCGTACAAATTTCTCGAAAGTCTTAATATCCAAACATGTTCTTTGAATGGTTTCTTGATCATATAGTTGTCTCACACAAATACGTGAATATTGTATGATTTTCTGTGTCTTTTGTAACTATATTGATGAAGTCTTCAGGAATAAATTAGAAATCCATCCTTTTTCTTTTTCTACTGTTCAATGGAATGAGCTGTTATATCTTCACGTACACTTTAGAGAAGAAGGCAGACGCTGAACCATAAATTTCAAGTTTGTGTTCAAATTTTCCATTTGTCAATTTTTTCTCCATGTTGCCCATTGCCCATGTTGATTATTTATTTATTAATTGTTGACAGGAACTCGCAACTTTTGTGTCATTCACCTTGCAATGGCAGATGCCTGAACGATGTATAGTGAATAGAACATGGACTGATGGATGGAGGAGATGTTACATGCATGCCCTGGCCATAGTGTCTTGTCCCATAGTACTACTTTGTAATAGATATGAGGCAACAAGCAAAACTAGTTTAATTTCTCCACCATGCCAGCGGTTACTAATAATTTAAAAAAAAAAAAAAAAAACAGAACTTGCGTAGTTAAATACATTGCAAAGCCCGTCTAGGTGTCCAGAGAGGCAGGTGTGGCTCCTCGAACGCCGATTCAAAGCATTAAACTGGGATTAATGCCTTTGGATAATAGAATATTACAGCGATAATCCGCACTGCTATTAAGAACTAGTATATTGAGTTTAATTGGTTTTAAAAAAACCTTTTCCAAGTATAACATGCACAGATTATTGCCTGAATTAATTTTTGGGTGTTGGATGCGCGTCCAGCACCCTCTCGAATACTTGATAGTTAGACATCACCTGCATTTTTTATTTGTTTTTATATTTTAAAAAATTTTAATTTTTTTAACTTTTTTGGCTTTAAATTAATATTTTTTACTATGTTTAAATAATTTTGATATATTGATATTAAAAATAATTTTTTAAAAAATATATATATTTTTTAATATATTTTTAAATAAAAAATATTTTAAAAAACAAATCTCAATTAAATCTAAACAAATCCAATTAAATGAAATTGCTACCGCTAACATTTCTTATTTGATTTTATTTGTTCTTGAAATTACATCTAGCCTAATTATTTTCACCATTTTGGGTGCTAGGGCACACCAACACTCATTATTGGATCTAGGCATTATTAATTAGGATTTTAGATATGCATCTCCACATGCTCGAGCTATCAACTATTATTTATATTAAGCCCATCAATTAATGAGAACTCATTAATTGGTGTCATCTATAGAAATTGATAAAAAGCCTATCAATTTTGAAAAAAAAAAATTGACATTTTCAAATTATTTTATATATAACCAAGATAAACTTGGGTTAGGATGCAAAATAAATCTGTTCATTACAACAAACACTTCTACTTAATGAAACCTTTAACAATAGCTTACAACTTCTCACTCAGATAATGTTGTCAATTTAAGATCAAAATAAAAAATTTCTATCTGAACAAATCTTGACACCCTTGGCAACACACAACGCCCCATCATCATGACCAACGGTGACACCCGACGCCCATAAATTATCACACTACTCAAAGAGACTAAACATAATGAAAATCCTAAAAGTCCCTCATGAGGTTACTCACACCAGTATAATACTCATGTATAGAGCCAATAATCCAAGCGTACTCCTCCTAGCTACTATGGGATGAACATTTATCATTATAATTATCGTTCTATGCTAAACTCCTCGAGCTCCTAAAAGTTTAATGTATTAAGAAGGTGTTTGTTTACACGGCTACAACTGTGTTTTAATTAACATACAGTTTGCAATCCTTTTTAATTTACTATGCATGGGTACCACATGATTTTTACATTCAAAACATGTTTAATAAAAAATAAGGAAATCCTGCTTTTCATGCACTCTTCATGTTAATTGCAGTGTTCAGTTAACAGTGTAATTAACATGAACACTATATATTGGTATACTGCTCAGTGAACAGTGCAAGAGAATTGCACTATTCACTAAAAATAATGAACAGTGCAATTCACTTGTACTATTCATACAAATTTTTTTATGTTAATTTTATTAATATTTTTTTGAAAAAAAAACTAATTTAGAATGAATTAAATTTATTTGCATTATGATGTAAATAATATATGTTTTTCCAAAACTAGTATAGAGTGAATTAAATTTACACGCATTATAATATCAATTTTATACCTGATAATATTTTATCTAATTTTATTACACGCTCAACAATTTATAAAAACTATAGTTCTTATCAAATGATTTTTATACACAATGGAATTATAAATAGTTTAATGAAATAATAAAAAAATATTTTATATAAAGTATTATTTATTTTATGATATAATAGGAATAATTAATTCTACAATATTTAAATTTAAAACCATCAATATTAATATATATTTTTAAAAATTATTTTATAACCTCAATTTCAAAAGTATTATTAACCAAACACATTAAACTACTTTTTTTTCAACCATAGTTTTAACCAAACACCTATTTTTTCAAACCAGCCTCAACTAAAAGTATTTTTTATAAAATAACTTTTTTCAAATCACAATTACCACAATATCAAACACACTCTAAAAACTAATGGATGTATGCACACAAGCATATCCAAAAAAATAATTATAAGCCCCATCAGTGGAGGGGATCTCCTTTATCCAAACAAGTATTGAATATTCAAATTCCTCAAGACTATATTTCCATTCAAATAATTATGGACAATTATGATAGCTTGATTGATACGAGAAGCATGCATGGAATGTTCATTATAGTTTAGAGTTGTTAATCTAAAATGGTGACTCAATGTGAAGAATCCTCCCCACACAGCTCTCACTTGTAAATATAAAAATTAGCTTGGATTTGTTTCTTTCAACCCTTTAGAATTTTTTTGAAATACAAGCATCATTATAGGTCAATCTTATTGAGTTTCTTTTAGTTTTTTAAAATATTTTTTAAGTATAGACTTATCCTTAATGTGTTTCTACTAACTTCTTAAAAAAAAAATTAAGTATAAGTTTTTTCTTCATAAATTTCCTCTGACCTTTTAAAAAAAATATATATCTCATCTTATCTTTTTTAGAATTTTTCTAAGTATAATTTCTTTAAAGTTTTTCTTACATTCATGGAATTTTTTTTAAATATAATGAACAGCACTGCACGCGGTCTCTTTAGTTTTAATATATGAGATTTTATCTTCTCTTTTCTAAAAAATAAAACAAGCTTGTCATCACAATTAATTTTTTACAACTCTTAGTGTATTAATACCACAAAACTTAAGGGGTTATTAATATACCTAAAATTCAATAGTCCAAAAAATACACTTCAAAAAATGAACTAAAAAAACCTTCCAAAAAACATGTTTTCAGGTTATTGCCTGAATTATTTGAATCGACAGCTAGCCTCTAGACTCAAATTAATTTTTGGACAATTAATTTTTGGATATTGAACTCACGCCCAGCACCCTCACTAATTGGGGGTACTTGACACGCCAGCACCGTCCCAATCAACTGGGGGTACTAGGCACGCCAGCACCCCTAATTAATTGGTGGTGCAGGTAGCGGCCTCTGAATCAAGAGTATGTTTGTTTTTGTATTTTAAAAGTATTTTTAAAAGAGTTTGAAATTTTTTTATTTTTAATATGTTTTTAATGTTTTCAAATCATTTTGATATGTTTATGTCAAAAATGATTTTTAAAAAATAAAAAAATATCATTGATATGCATTTTAACACAAAAAACTATTTGAAAAACAACAGCAACCACACTTTCAAATAAGCTATAAATGGTTCTGCAGGTTGGCGCGCCAGCATCCCGATTAGGCATAACACATGGATACATTCAATCAAGGTGTTTAATTTCCTGGAGGTGCTGGGAAACATTCCTAGAGTATTTTTGGTATTGTATTAGTTGTTATTTTTTAAATAATTTTTTTATTAAAATATATATTAATAATTTTTTTATTTTTTAAAAATTATTTTTAACATTACTACATTAAAATATCTAAAACATATAAATTATATTAAATTAAAAAAATATTTTTTTTGAAAACACAGGTTAAACCGTATTTTCAAACAATTTTTTTAAAGACTTAGTCACATTCCCAAGCTTAAATTTTTTTAGTTTTACATAAATATCCTGATATTTTATACTATTCTAACATATATTATTTTAAATAGAATATAACTTACAATATCATAAATATAAAATTATATTTTAATCTTTTCTTTTAATAAAAAAAACAAAATTTATTACTTATAAATACCCCATTAATTTTTCAAACTTAAAATTTATAATATTTTTATTTATAATATTTTCAAATTTATTTTTTTAAAATATTATTATATTTTTTTTCTATAAAATAACTAACTTTAGTCTTTATATCTATTAAATAAATAAAAAATTTTGTAGGTATTAGCTATTATAGCTCAGCTACAAGCTACCATGACTTACCAGCATCACCTCTCAATATTGGCTATTTAAATTTTTTATATTAAGTAGTTGGACACCATGACGAAGAAGAACATATTATATTATTTGAATTAAAAAATTAATTA
>NW_011501858.1:0-11185 GCF_000495115.2 Populus euphratica
GCTAAAACACTTAAAGACCACATGAATCCCACAAGAATAAGTGCACCATCATGCATAGTTTTTCCTCCCGATGCATCTCATTTTAATTTTAAACCAGGTATTATTCAACTTTTACCTTCTTTTCATGGCTTATAATTGCAAAATCCATACTTGCATTTAAGGGAATTTGAGGAGGTCTGCAATACGTATAATAATTTAAATTGTAGCATGAACACCATCAGATTAAAGCTTTTCCCTTTTTCATTAAAAGATAAAGCTAAAACATGGCTACAAAATTTAAGACCAGGATCAATTCGTGCTTGGGATGAAATGCAACAACAGTTTTTAAAGAAGTTTTTCCCATCTCATAGAACAAACTTTTTCAAGTGAAAAATCACCACTTTCACTAAAAAACCAGGAGAAACATTTTACCAATGTTGGGATAGGTATCGAGACTTGCTTAGTACTTGCCCTCATCCTGGTTTTGAAACATGGAGATTGGTTTCACATTTCTGTGAAGGGGTAACACCTAAAGATAGGCAAATGGTTGAATTGATGTGCAATGGCACTTTTGAAGATAAAGACCCTGATGAAGTAATGGAGTACTTAGACTTGTTAGCTGAAAATGCTTAAAAGTGGGACACCGCAGGTACTTATGAGGCACCGAGTAACACTCAACCTCATACATCTAGTGGAGGTATGTACAACCTTAGGGAAGATCATGACCTTCAAGCCAAGTTTGCATCTTTAGCTAAGATAGTCGAGTGATGTAACCATATTATTCGATTGTTTCACCCACATTTACCTAATGTTTTGTCCATGTTTTATATGTAAAATGCCTTGATATTCTTTGTTTTATGTTTTGAAGGCACTTTTGGATGAAAAATGCAAAAAGGAGTAAATTGGAGATAATTGGCAGATTTGATGTTCAGTCGATGTTTTGTGCAGAGCGTGATTTCTAGAGATCAAAATGAAGTGATTCCAGTGGCTCTAAAAAGCTAACATCCATACCTTTCTGGAAATGTAATGCAAGAAAAATACAAAGAGGAAGATCATGGAAATCACATCCTTCAAAGTCAAATCTCGTATTCTGCCACTGTTGACCTTTGTCCATTCAAAATTCCATATCTGGAGCTATAGAAGTCCAATTGATGCAAACTCAATTTTGTTGGATTCCTGACTCAAAGGTATAGAAACGCTCCAATTTTCAGCCAAAAACGATGTCAGATGAGGGCGATATGATGTTTCAAAGATGACAACTGAATTCTGCCAGCAATCAGGTTTCGTGAAGAAATGAGTCCAAATTATGTTTCGAAGCTTCTAAACTATCATCCAAGTTATAATTTCAGCAATTTAGCCCCTCTAGTAAATCAATCTAGAAGGTCAAGAAAAGTAGCCACCAACCTCAAATCACCAACCACAAACCAGCTGCAAGTTGGAATGCTGCCATTGTCAAAGAAGGAGGCTACAATGGTGGGTTGTTTGTGGTGACTACTAATGTCAAAGTTTGACAAGTTTGGCAGCCACCATTGTTGATAAAGAAGCAAGAGGAGCTGCCATTGAAGCCTATATATAGACATCAAGAGAGCCAAGAAAGAAGAGGAGGGAGTGCAATAGAATCAAAGAAAGGTGGTAGCAACTAGAAGTGAAGAAACACAAACTCTCCTCTCTACATACTAGAAATAATGCTTTCTTTTATCTTTAGGAGTAGTTGTTCAATAGATATGCAAGGCTAAGCTCTTTTCTTGGTTGCAAGGACGCAGAAACTTTCAGATTTCAAGAACTGTGAGATTTATTCTTCATTTATTTTCAGTTTGTATTATGAATGAGTATGATTGTTTTCCTATGCATGTTTTCTATGATTGTTGTTGATAATTGCTAGAGCGGACTCTAAGTTATTATTGTGAACAATCTATTGCTAAGTTTGATATCAGAACCGGAGTTAGGGTATATAAACTTGTGAAGCAACTAAGCTTGATAATTGTGGCGGAACTACGTTATTAAACTTAGGGAAAACATTCGATCAAAGCAACACAAGCAGACAACTTGGTTGTTAAGATTAATGAATTTATCTAGATCTTAAGGCTGCCATTAGATTAAATCATTAGTGCGGACACTGTGATTATTTGTTGGTTAGGGCTAGTTATACGGCGGATCCGTTAATTAACCAAAGTTAAGAAAAAATAAAAATTCAGAATATAAACTGGAGTTTCGTTTTAAGGATCAGTTCTGATTTCTGTAGGTGGATGTGTGCTTGTGACCAAGGTTTGTTTTCTTGATAAATTTCAGTTTTAATTGATCGTGTTCACTAGTTTAATTTCTTTCATATTTTAGATTATCACAAATCAAAACCCCCCAATTGCATAACGTATAGCATAAAAATCTGAACTAAATCTTCCTCGTGGGATCGATCCCTTGCTTGCTCTATACTATCTTGTGTGATTTAAGCTAGGGTAATTAATTTGTGCGACCGCGACATCGCAACATCGAGGCACTAGAATTGAAAAAGGGTGGTCAATTAAAATATGTTGAAAACATTGTGTGTCAAATCTGTGAAACAAATGAACACTCAACCAACGATTGTCTAACCTTGCCTTCTTTTAAGGAATGTCTCCATGAACAAGCCCATGCTTTAAACTGTTTTCAAAGGGCCAACCACAACTCATACTCACAAACAGACAACCTTGGTTGGAGAAATCACCTAAATTTCAGTTGGAAGAGTGAGAACAACAATGCACAAACTTCACAACCACCATTTCAAGCACACCACAATTTCCAAAATTCTCATGGATATGCACCTCCTTATGCTCCACCTTCTAGAAGAAATCTTGAGGAAACATTGCATGCATTCATTGAAAAGCAAGAGACAATCAATACTCAACTTGCTCAAAACATGACAGATTTTAAAGATACTCTTGCAAAATTAACATCTGCTCTCAGTTTCCTAGAGAAAGGTAAGTTTCCATCTCAACGACAATAAAATCCCAAGGGGCAATATAATGCAAATGCAAGTAGTTCCGGAAACCAACACATGGATCAAGTCAAATCAGTCACTACTCTGTGCAGTGGTAAGGTTATTGAAAAACCCTCTCTTAAACCTTATGAGAAAGATGATGAGTCAATCTCTGAGGGTAAGGAAGGGGTTGAATTTGAAAATTGCAAAGAAAAACTGATTCTCTGTCAGCACTTCCATTTCCTCAAGCCGTGACCAAACAAAGAAAAGTCAATCACAACTCTGAAATTTTTGAAATTTTCAAATAGGTAAGGATCAATATACCTTTGCTGGATGCTATTAAACAGGTTCCTTCCTATGCTAAATTTTTGAAAGATCTATGCACTGTGAAGAGGAAACTGAATGGGAAAAAAAAAGCCTTTCTAGCGGAACAAGTAAGTGCCATTCTTCAAAACAATAATGCTTTGAAATATAAAGACCCTAGTTGTCCTACAATTTCTTGCTTTATTGGAGAGCATAAAATTGAAGGAGCCTTACTTGATCTTGGTGCTAGTGTGAATTTTCTTCCATATTCAGTTTTTCAGAGTCTCAATCTAGGTGAGTTAAAACCAACTTCTATATCTCTTTTACTTGCCGATAGATCTGTAAAAGTTTCTAGAGGAATAATTGAAGATGTGTTAGTACAAGTCCATAAATTCATTTATCCTGTGGATTTTATTGTCGTGGACACACAACCTGTTGAAGTATGTAATTCATTTCCTATTATTTTAGGACGTCCGTTTCTTGCAACTTCTAACGCATTGATTAATTGTAGGAATGGACTGATGAAGCTATCCTTTGGAAACATGACATTGGAGATGAATATTTTCAACATTTGCAAGCAACCTGGAGATGATAATGATTTACAAGAAGTAGATCATATTGACGAATTAGTTTATGATGAACTTGAATCTACTTTAAGTAAAAATGAGTTGGATGAATCTGAAGATTTGCAAATGATTTATTCTGAGGAAGAAATCACGGATAATAAACGCACAGAAAATGTTGATGTGAATCTTTTGTCAACAGTGACAACAGATTCGACATCTGGCATCACACCAATCGATGATTACTTTCCTAATGAATCCTTACTTTCTCTTAGTCCAATGCCTTGGTATGAAAAAAATATCAATTTTCTTGCTTTAGGAGATTTGCCAATTGATTAGAGTACTCAAGACAAAGAAAAGTTTTTGAACGAAGTGAAGAGCTTTTATTGTGATGACCCTAACTTATTCAAATATTATCCTGATCAAATATTTCAAAGATTCATTCCTGACAATGAGGTAAGTAGTGTCATTAAACTTTGTCATTTTGAAGCATGTGGAAGTTATTTCTCGTCAAAAAAGACTGCTGCAAAAATCTTTCAAAATGGATTTTATTGGCCCACCATGTTCAAGGACACACATGCATTCTGCAAAACTTGTGAAAATTGTCAAAAAATTGACACTGGTTAAAAAGTTTTGTTTTATGATTCTTAACTCTATGCATTCCCTAAAGAGCTAATATTAAGATGGACCAATCCTTATGGGGCCTGTGATATTGAGAATTCAATGAATGACAATGATTTTAAGTAAAATGGACATCGTTTGAAAGCTTACTTTGATAATTTTCCTAGTGAAAATGAATCAGCTGGTTTGAATGATCTTGTAGATAAAGGTTGATTATTTTGTTTTTCTCACATTTTGTTTTTTGTGTTTCTTTTTGAGTGATTTTTGCTAGTTTCTCTCACCCCGGTCAAATGGCAGACAACGGTACTCCGTGACTTAAGTCGGTTCTTTCAGTTTCCCACAATAACTGATATTTGTGTATATATTTGTGCAATTCTTTGAATCTCTCTTCCAATTCTCATTTGAAAATGGACACTAATCTTGAAAAATTGAAAAAGTATTTTCCCGCTCTGCCTCAGAATGCGATTACAAAAATTTACCGTGCTAGATGTGTAAGATTGAGATTGTTAATGAATCATGAAATTTCTGAAGATATTCGCTGGTTGATTGAAGCAAGGTCCGATTATCAGGTGAGTCCTCTAACTCCTTCATTTCACATATGCTTGGAACAAGTAAAAGCACTTTTGCAAAGAAACGTCGTGCAAAACGACTGAAAGTCTGTCATCGATGTGCTAGATGGACTTGTAATACACAACATCGTTCTTTAGGAATGGTATCTATAAACCGTGAAGATAAAATACAATTCATTAAGGATGGCCTGAGTAAGGAGTCTTTAGATAATCTTCTATTGACTCTTGAGGCACATCCTAGTGGAGATGTGCATCGTGCAATTCGTGATTTATGGCCACTATTTCATAAAGAACATGATCGACTTAGTCTTGGGAATCTGACTAAAAAAAACCTTGTTTGCCAGTTTTTAAGAAAACTGGATGGGAAGCCTATCCCCGACCCATAGAGGGCGTTTAAGCCGTTTTTGGACGTAAAACCAAGGGAAGATGTGAGCCACAATCACAACTACCTGTACATACACATGCTTTTTCAAAAGTAAATAAATAAATAAATAAAGAGAGAGAGAGAGACTATAAGACTCCAGTTGGCCTACATATAGGTGTTGTGATTGCCTTTCTAATTTCTCATCTATAAAACCCTCTCTTCCTTCAATTCATTTCTACTCAACCCATACATTCAACAAATACAGAAGTGTGTAGAAATGGCAAGTTCCTCAAGTCATCATATAAGAAATATTTGTGTTTTCGGTGGATCTAGTCCTGGGAAAGAAAATGAGTTTTTAGAATCAGCAAATCATCTTGGTCAGGTGCTAGCTGAGAGAAAGATTCATTTAGTGTATGGGGGAGGCAGTCTTGGGTTAATGGGAGGTGTGTCAATAGTTGCATTTTTAGGAGGTAGTCAAGTTTTGGGGGTCGTCCCTGAAGCTTTGGCACAAGGGGACATCATTGGAAAAACAATTGGAGAGGAACTTCAGGTCTCCACAATGTCAGCTCGAATGAATGCAATGTTTAACCATGCTGATGCCTTCATTGCTTTACCAAGTGGTCTAGGCACATTGGAAGAGATCTTTTATATTTCCTCTTGGGCTCAACTGCACATTCACCATAAACCCATAGGTTTGTTAAATGTTAATGGTTATTATGATAAATTGTTGTCTTTTCTTGATCATGCTGTGGAACAGGAATTTCTAACATCTTTTACACGACAAATCATAATCTCTGCTGCTACTGTTGAACAATTGATTGACCAACTACAATCTTTCATTCCTGTGATTGATCCTTCCATGAGTCGCATAAATTGGTCATCTAAGGAAAGCCGTAAAAAGCTTAGATTGGATTTGAGCCTTCATTTGTGAATTTTTGTGTCTTTTGGTTTTATTATTGTGTTTTGTTATTTCTTATTTTTGTTTTAGTGTGTTTCAGGTTTGTCGGTGTTCGTTATTTCAGGTGATATCTTCTATACTCTATCTTTCTACCTTAAAACATTGAGGACAATGTCTCGTTTTAGTTGGGGGGAGAGGGTAGTAGTTGATAAAAAAAAAAAATTGTTTTTCATTTCATAAAGCATGTGCATAATTGTTGTTACTAGGATGGCAGAGTAAAGGAGCTCTTTTGTTAAAGTGACTCTTGAGACGCATCTTAGTAACCATTCTTAACAAGGTCTATTATAATACTTCCTGAAATATTTAGATTTACAAACTCTCGCATTATTATCACTTAATTCTGCTCACATACTTATTTAACATGTATTCTTAAACCTCAATTTACACACACACACTTTAACATATGATTGTGGGTTGCATATTGGATTATTACATTATTTTGTGGGTTGCATATTGGATTATTACATTATTTATGTTCTTTTGTTAAAGGTAACAACTAAGGAAAAGGGATTGTATATAATTAAGAAAAAGAAAAAAAAGAAAAAGAAAAATGATGATAATAAAATTGTAGATAAGTTTGGTTTCGTAGCCTCCCTAACCTAAGCAATTAAGCTCGAAGGGGTGTTTTAACACCTAATACCCTAAAGTCAACTGACTTGGGAGCTATTGGCCTAACGCTTGTTACATGGGTTGAGGAGAAAAGCTTAAGGAAATCAAACATTGCACTATCTACATATCAGTATCTGCGACCCGAGTTACTAAGCTCGGAGGGGTGTCTTAACACCTAATGCCCTAAGACCAACTGGTCTGGGAGTCATTAGCTGAAAGCTCGTTACCTGGGTTAAAGATGCATGATGTTTTTAAATTATATGTATATATATTTAAAAAAAAAGAAAAAAAAACAAGAAAAAAAAAGACAAAAATAATACTCCCAGCCCAAGGAAGTTAACCTTAAACATTAGAACAAAAATTTTGTTTTCTTCCAAGAAAAGCCCCATAATTATGTGTTGATACATTGAGCACAAAAGAAAGGTTTATTAATATCTTGTTAAGAGGTATTGAGCAGATATATAAATTTAATGAGAGTTTATTTATCTGGATAGATTAATGGAAGTTAAATGATGAATACCTTGCTTTGTGGAATTTGCAAATTGTTTTTCTATTTTACGCTTTGATTACTAGGGACTAGTAATAAGCTGGTTGGGGGGTGTGATTAGTACTTAAAAGTGCATTTTTATCATGGTTTTATATCATCATTTTGCACTTGAAGTATCAATAACTCCTTAACCAATGCATGTTTTATAATAATATATCTAATAATATAAGATACCTTTAATTTATGGTAAATGTTCATTTTAAATCTAGGCCTCTCACATAAATGAAAGGATTGATTGATGACCTTAAGAACTTAAATTGCAAGGATAAAGAGATGGCCAAACTTAGAAAAGAGATATCGGTGCAATCCAAACTGGAACACTGTTCGGTAATTGAGTCATATCTGGAGCTATATATCGCAGATTTAGTTCCAATTTATATGGATGGAAAGGTAAGACATAGACCTACAACTTTCATATAGAGCCCAAGATCTAAAAAGGCCATTTTCAAGTCCAAATTGTAGCAACAACAAAGAAGCCCGAATCTGTCTTCCAACCCGAGCACTGTTCAGTATTTTGGCCATATATCGAGTTCTAGAAGTCCAAATAAGCTGAATTGTTTACACAAGAAAGCTGAGACAATTTCCTACAACTTTCATGTTTGCAACTGGCTCCAATTTTGACGTTATCAATGACGTTTTGGGCAGACAAGAGAAGATAAGGATTGTCACCAAGTCAAAAGTTGGCCACCCACTCATCAATTAGTCATCAAATCAATAGTTCCCAATTTTGGCCTATAAAAGGAGGCATTTGCCATGCATTTAGGCATCTTGGTTTCCAGATCAAGATCATGCTCTTCCTTTCTCTCTTTGTATTTTTTGTAATGTTTATGCTTTGCTTTCATTAATATTAAGTTTATGCCTTTCATTTCCTTTCCTTTACTTAGTTAACTTTTATGTTCTTATTTTGTTTATCTATTTTGCTTTCTTTCATTATGTCTAGCTAAGTTAGTTATGTCAAGGTGAAAAGGTTACACTAATGGTGTAAGAATAAGTATAATGTAAACTTAATATGGACTTTAATGTTTGATACTAACATGTTTTATATTTGTTATCTTGTTCACTCTTTAATACTTTGCTTGTTAAATAACTAATCTTGATTTATGTTGTATAACACTTGGTACAACAAATGCTTGGCACTTTCATAGCCCATAATGTATGGTATAACCGACACCTGAGCTATGAAAGGAACTTGATTTGTTGTTAACATAAGTTATAATCATGAATGCTTGACGAGATTTACAAGTATTAGCATTAATTGAATAAGATGACTAATGTAATCATGTTAACAATATATAATCTGATTGGAACCTCCTTTGTGTGTGGTTTCCAATTCAATAATAAGAGTTTATACTATACTTGTTTGATATACCATTAGTGGAACCTCTAACCTTGACATTTGTTATTATCATTGTTTAATCGTTACATTAATATTCCATCTCAAAGTTCTCATCTTCTTCTTCTTCTTCTCCTTCTTTTTCTTTATTATTATTATTATTATTATTATTATTTCCCATTACCATTCATAGATCAAATGCTTGAACGCCTAGCAGGTAAGTCTTTTTATTGCTTTCTTGATGGATATAGTGGATACAATCAGATTGTTATTAATCCTGAGGATCAAGAAAAAACTACATTTACTTGTCCATTTGGTACATATGCATATAGGAGAATGCCTTTTGGTCTTTGTAATGCTCCTGCAACTTTTCAAAGATGCATGATGAGTATTTTTTCTGACTATGTTGAAAGAATAATCGAGGTTTTTATGGATGATTTCACGGTGTATGGTGATTCTTTTGATAAATGTTTAGAAAATTTATCTTTGATCCTAAAAAGGTGCATTGAAACAAACCTTGTCTTGAACTATGAAAAGTGTTATTTTATGGTAGAACAAGGAATAGTTCTTGGGCATGTTGTGTCTTCACGTGGATTACAAGTTGATAAAGCTAAGATAGATGTTATTTCATCATTGCCTTACCCCTCATGCGTGAGGGAAGTTCGTTCTTTTCTAGGTCATGCAGGTTTCTATCGACGCTTTATCAAAGATTTCTCGAAGATTACAGCACCTTTATGCAGACTATTAGCCAAAGAAGTGGATTTTGTGTTTGATCAAGCCTGTAAAGATGCTCATGATGAGCTTAAGAGACGTGTCACATCTGCTCCTATCATCCAACCACCAAATTGGGATGAACCTTTTGAGATAATGTGTGATGCGAGTGACTATGCGGTAGGAGCTGTGCTTGGACAAAGAATTGGGAAGAATTTGCATGTTATCGCCTATGCTTCTCGCATGTTGAATGAAGCACATTGCAATTACCATACAACTGAAAAGGAACTTTTTGCAGTGGTGTTTGCTCTTGAAAAATTCAGGTCATATCTACTTGGCACAAAAGTCATTGTTTTTACTAACCATGCAGCTCTCAGGTATCTTTTGAAGAAGAAGGAGTCTAAACCAAGACTGATTAGGTGGATCTTGCTTTTACAAGAATTTGATCTTGAGATCAAAGACAAAAAAGGTGCCGAAAACCATGTGGCTGATCACTTGAGTCGACTGAGGACCGAGGATATTCCAACCGAAATAATAAGAGAAACATTTCCTAATGAACAGTTGTATGTGCTACATTCCTCTACAAGACCATGGTATGCTGATTTGGTGAACTATTTAGTCACCAAAAAATTCCCTCAAGGTTTGTCTACATCCCAAAAGGACAAGTTACGAGCTGATGCTAAATATTATTTTTAGGACACTCCTTACTTGTGGAAATTTTGTGTGGATCAAGTAGTAAAGAGATGTGTATCATAGGATGAATTTCATTCCATTCTCACCTTTTGTCATTCTCATTCTTGTGGTGGACATTTTGGAGCAAAAAGAACATTCCATAAAGTACTTGAAAGTGGTTTCTATTGGCCTTCTATTTTTAAAGATGCATATCACTTCTGCAAATCATGTGAAAAATGCTAAAGAACAGGTAATATCACTCATAAAAATCAAATGCTTTTAACAAATATTCTTGTAAGTGAAATTTTTGATGTTTGGGGTATTGACTTTATGGGTCCATTTCCTTCTTCTTTTGGAAATCTTTATATTCTTCTTGCTGTTGATTATGTGTCCAAATGGATTGAGGCGAAAACCACACGAACTAACGATGCTAAGGTTGTTTTAGATTTTGTCAGGACTCATATATTTGATAGGTTTGGCATCCCTAAAGCTATCATCAGTGATCGTGGCACTCATTTCTGCAATCGTTCCATGGAAGCATTGCTACGCAAATATCATGTGACTCATCAAACTTCTACAGCATATCATCCGCAAACTAATGACCAAGCTGAAATTTCCAATCGAGAAATCAAGTCCATTTTGGAACCACTAACCTTGAAATCAAGTCCAAAGCATTGATTTGTTGTTAACATAAGTTATAATCATGAATGCTTGACGAGGTTTACAAGTATTAGCATTAATTGAATAAGATGACTAATGTAATCATGTTAACAATATATAATCTGATTGAAACCTCCTTTGTGTGTGGTTTCCAATTAAATAATAAGAGTTTATACTATACTTGTTTGACATACCATTAGTAAATCCTTTAACCTTGATATTTATTGTTATTGTTGTTAAATCTTTACGTTAATATTCCATCTCAAAGTTCTCATCATCTTCTTCTTCTTCTCTTTCTTTATTATTATTATTATTATTATTATTATTATTATTATTATTATTA
>NW_011501858.1:11217-11489 GCF_000495115.2 Populus euphratica
TTACTACTACTACTAATACTATTACTACTACTACTACTACTACTACTACTACTACTATTATTAATATTATTATTATTATTAGTAGTATTATTATTAGTATTACTATTACTATTATTATTATTATTATTGTTATTTATAATTTGTACAATTAACCTATTGTTGTTGTATTATTGTTATTTATAATTTGTACAAATAACCTCCCTGTGGTTCGACCCCGGTCTTGCCGGGTTATTTATTACTTCGACACTCCTGCACTTGGGAGAAGACATCAA
>NW_011501858.1:11582-12875 GCF_000495115.2 Populus euphratica
TTTATTTTATTTTCTCTTTTCACTTTTCTTGCATATAATCTCGCATTATTATCACTTAATTCTACTCACATACTCATTTAACATGTATTCTTAAACCTTAATTTACACACACACACTTTAACATATGATTGTGGGTTGCATATTGGATTATTACATTATTTATGTTCTTTTGTTAAAGGTAACAAAGAAGGGAAAGGGATTGTATATAATTAAAAAAAAAAAAAAAAAATAACATATGATTGTGGGTTGCATATTGGATTATTACATTATTTATGTTCTTTTGTTAAAGGTAACAACTAAGGGAAAGGGATTGGAAAAAAAAACATGAAAAAAAAAGAAAAAAAAAGAAAGAAAAAGAAAAAATGATGATAATAAAAATGTAGATAAGTTTGGTTTCGTAGCCTCCCTAACCTAAGCAATTAAGCCCGCAGGGGTGTTTTAACACCTAATACCCTAAAGTCAACTGACTTGGGAGCTATTGGCCCAACGCTTGTTACATGGGTTGAGGAGAAAAGCTTAAGGGAATCAAACATTGCACTATCTACATATCAGTATCTGCGACCCGAGTTACTAAGCTCGTAGGGGTGTCTTAACACCTAATGCCCTAAGACCAACTGGTCTGGGAGTCATTAGCTGAAAGCTCGTTACATGGGTTAAAGATGCATGATGTTTTTAAAGTATATGTATATAGAGTTAAAAAAAAAAAGACAAAAATAGTAATCCCAACCCAAGGAAGTTAACCTTAAACATTAGAACAAAAATTTTGTTTTCTTCCAAGAAAAGCCCCATAATTATGTGTTGATACATTGTATAGGAGTGTCTTAACACCTAATGCCCTAAGACCAACTGGTCTGGGAGTCATTAGCCGAAAGCTCGTTACATGGGTTAAAGATGCATGATGTTTTTAAAGTATATATATATAGAGTTAAAAAAAAAAAGAAAAAAAAAGACAAAAATAATAATCCCAACCCAAGGAAGTTAACCTTAAACATTAGAACAATTATATGTATATATATTTAAAAAAAAAAGAAGAAAAAAAAGGACAAAAATAATAATCCCAGCCCAAAGAAGTTAACCTTAAACATTAGAATAAAAATTTTGTTTTCTTCCAAGAAAAGCCCCATAATTATGTGTTGATACATTGAGCACAAAAGAAAGGTTTATTAATATCTTGTTAAGAGGTATTGAGCAGATATATAAATTTAATGAGAGTTTATTTATCTGGATAGATTAATGGAAGTTAAATGATGAATACCTTGCTTTGTGGAATTTACAAATTGTTTTTCTATTTTA
>NW_011501858.1:13156-15200 GCF_000495115.2 Populus euphratica
AACGCTTTGATTACTAGGGACTGATAATAAGCTGGTTGGGGGATGTGATTAGTACTTAAAAGTGCATTTTTATCATGGTTTTATATCATCATTTTGCACTTGAAATATCAATAACTCCTTAACTAAAATATGTTTTATAATAATGTATCTAATAATATAAGATACCTATAATTTATGGTAAATGTCTATTTTCAATGCAGGTCTATCACATAAATGAAAGGATTGATTGATGACTTGAAGAACTTAAATTGCAAGGATAAAGAAATGGCCAAACTTAGAAAAGAGATGTCGGTGCAATCCAAACCGGAACACTGTTCGGTAATTGAGTTATATCTGAAGCTACAGATCTCAGATTTAGGTCCAATTTATATGGATGGAAAGGTAAGACATAGGCCTACAACTTTCATATGGAGCCCAAGATCTAAAAAGGCCATTATCAAGTCCAAATTGTAGCAACAACAAAGAAGCCCGAATCTGTCTTCCAGCCCGAGCACTGTTCGGTATTTTGGCCATATCTGGAGTTCTAGAAGTCCAAATGAGCTGAAGTTTTTACACAAGAAAGCTGAGACATGTTACACAAGAAAGCTGAGACAATTTCCTACAACTTTCATGTTTGCAACTGACTCTAATTTTGACGGTATCAATGACTTTTTGGGCAGACAAGAGAAGATAAGGATTGTCACAAAGTCAAAAGTTGGCCACCCACTTATCAATTAGTCATCAAATCAATAGTTCTCAATTTTGGCCTATAAAAGGAGGCATTTGCCATGCATTTAGGCATCTTGGTTTCCAGATCAAGATCATGCTCTTCCTTTCTCTCTTTGTATTTTTTATGCTTTGTTTTCATTAATATTAAGTTTATGCCTTTCATTTCCTTTCCTTTACTTAGTTAACTTTTATGTTCTTATTTTGTTTATTTGTTTTCCTTTCTTTCATTATGTCTAGCTAAGTTAATTATGTCAAGGTGAAAAGGTTACACTAATGGTGTAAGAATAAGTATAATGTAAACTTAATATGATATAAAAGGAGGCATTTTCCATGCATTTAGGCATCTTGGTTTCCAGATCAAGATCATGCTCTTCCTTTCTCTCTTTGTATTTTTTATGCTTTGTTTTCATTAATATTAAGTTTATGCCTTTCATTTCCTTTCCTTTACTTAGTTAACTTTTATGTTCTTATTTTGTTTATCTATTTTGCTTTCTTTCATTATGTCTAGCTAAGTTAGTTATGTCAAGGTGAAAAGGTTACACTAATGGTGTAAGAACTTATTTTGTTTATCTATCTTGCTTTCTTTCATTATGTCTAGCTAAGTTAGTTATGTCAAGGTAAAAAAGTTACACTAATGGTGTAAGAATAAGTATAATGTAAACTTAATATGGACTTTAATGTTTGATACTAACATGTTTTATATTTGCTATCTTGTTCACTCTTTAATACTTTACTTGTTAAATGACTAATCTTGATTTATGTTGTATAACACTTGGTACAACAAATGCTTGGCACTTTCATAGCCCATAATGTATGGTATAACCGACACCTGAGCTATGAAAGGAACTTGATTTGTTGTTAACATAAGTTATAATCATGAATGCTTGACGAGATTTACAAGTATTAGCATTAATTGAATAAGATGACTAATGTAATCATGTTAACAATATATAATCTGATTGGAACCTCGTGAGCTATGAAAGAAACTTGATTTGTTGTTAACATAAGTTATAATCATGAATGCTTGACAAGATTTACAAGTATTAGCATTAATTGAATAAGATGACTAATGTAATCATGTTAACAATATATAATCTAATTGGAACCTCCTTTATGTGTGGTTTCCAATTCAATAATAAGAGTTTATACTATACTTGTTTGATATACCATTAGTGGAACCTCTAACCTTGACATTTGTTATTATTATTGCTTAATCCTTACATTAATATTTGATCTCCAAGTTCTCATCATCATCATCTTCTTCTTCTTCTCTTTCTTTATTATTATTATTATTATTATATTACTATTATTATTAGTATTACTACTACTACTACTA
>NW_011501858.1:15214-21340 GCF_000495115.2 Populus euphratica
CTACTACTACTACTATTACTACTACTACTACTACTACTACTACTACTACTACTACTATTAATATTATTATTATTAGTATTATTAGTATTATTATTATTATTATTGTTATTTATAATTTGTACAATTAACCTTATAATTGTTGTTTATAATTTGTACAATTAACCTCCCTGTGGTTCGACCCCGGTCTTGCCGGGTTATTTATTACTTCGACACTCCTGCACTTGGGAGAAGACATCAATCTTTTAGTCGTGTCAAGTTTTTGGCGCCGTTGCCGGGGAGGTAAGTTCTGTTTTCGTCGTGTCAGGCTGCCATTGAACTAAATCATTAATGCGGACATTGTAATTGTTTGTTGGTTAGGGTTAGTTATATGACGGATCCGTTAATTAACCAACATTAAGAAAAGATAAAAATTCAGAATATAAAGTGTAGTTTTGTTTCAAGGATCAGTTCTAAATTTTGATTTCAATTGATTTTGTTTGCTAGTTTAATTTCTTCCATAGTTTAGATCATCACAAATCAAAACCCCCCAATTGCATAACATATAGCATAAAAATTTGAACTAAATCTTCCTTGTGAGATCGACCCCTTGCTTGCTTTATACTATCTTGTGTGTTGTGTTTTAAGCTAGGGTAATTAATTTGTGTTGTATATAACTTTGTTTCTTTTCTTTTATTTCTTTTTATTTTATTTTCTTCCTCCTTCTTTTGCTTTCTTCTTTCTTTCTTTTTTTTTATTCTTACACCACGACATCGCAACAGTCACATACATCAAGTGGTAGACTTTATAGGGTATCCTCATCATTTTCGGAAAATATGGCCGAAAAAGATAATCAATCACTTCATAATAAGAATAATGAGAATAACCGTGCTAGAACACTTAGAGACCACATGAATCCCACAAGAACAAGTGCACCATCATGCATAGTTTTTCCTCTTGATGCATCTCATTTTAATTTTAAGCCAGATATTATTCAACTTTTACCTTATTTTCATGGCTTAGAATTGGAAAATCCATACTTGCATTTAAGGGAATTTGAGGAGGTCTGCAACACATATAATAATTTAAATTGTAGCATGAACACAATCAGATTAAAGCTTTTTCCTTTTTCATTAAAAGATAAAGCTAAAACATGGCTACAAAATTTAAGACCAGGATCCATTCGTGCTTGGGATGAAATGCAACAACAATTTTTAAAGAAGTTTTTCCCATCTCATAGAACAAACTCTTTCAAGAGACAAATCACCACTTTCACTCAAAAACCAGGAGAAACATTTTACAAATGTTGGGATAGGTATCGAGACTTGCTTAGTACTTGCCCTCATCATGGCGAGGAGGTCTGCAACACATATAATGATTCAAATTGTGGCATGAACACCATCAGATTAAAGCTTTTTCCTTTTTCATTAAAAGATAAAGCTAAAACATGACTACAAAATTTGAGACCAGGATGCATTCGTGCTTGGGATGAAATGCAACAACAGTTTTTAAAGAAGTTTTTTTCATCTCACAGAACAAACTCTTTCAAAAGACAAATCACCACTTTCACTCAAAAACCAGGAGAAACATTTTACCAATGTTGGGATAGGTATCGAGACTTGCTTAATACTTGCCCTCATCATGGTTTTGAAACATGGAGATTGATTTCATATTTTTATGAAAGGTTGACACCTAGAGATAGGCAAATGGTTGAATTGATGTGCAATGAAACTTTTGAAGATAAAGACCCTGATGAAGCAATGGAGTACTTAGACTTGTTAGTTGAAAATGCTTAAAATTAGAACATGGTAGGTACTTATGAGGCACCAAGTAAAACTCAACCTCATACATCTAGTGGATGTATGTACAACCTTAGGGAAGATCATGACCTTCAAGCCAAGTTTGCATCTTTAGCTAGAAAAGTCGAGGCACTAGAATTGAAAAAGAGTGGTCAATTAAAATCTGTTGAAAATATTGTGTGTCAAATATGTGAAAAAAATGAACACTCAACCAATAAGTGTTGCCTTCTTTTAAGGAATGTCTCCATGAACAAGCCCATGCTTTAAACAATTTTCAAAGGGCCAGTCATAACCCATACTCGCAAACATACAACTCTGATTGGAAAAATCACCAAAATTTCAGTTGGAAGAGTGACAATGCATAAACTTCACCACCATAATTTCAAGCACACCATAATTTCCAAAATTCTTATGGATATGCACCTCCTTGTGCTCCACCTCCTAGAAGAAATTTTGAGGAAACTTTGTATGCATTCATTGAAAAGCAAGAGACAATCAACACTCAACTTGCTCAAAGTATAACAGATTTTCAAGATACTTTTGCAAAATTCACATCTGCTCTTAGTTTTCAAGAGAAAGGTAAGTTTCCATCTCAACCACAGCAAAATCCCAAGGGGCAATACAATGCAAATGCAAGTAGTTCTAGAAGTCAACACATAGATCAAGTCAAATTAGTCATCACTCTTCATAGTGGTAAGGTTATTCATAAACCAATTTTTGAACCTTGTGAGAAAGATGATGAGTCAATCTCTAAGGGTAAGGAAAGGGTTGAATCTGAACATTACAAAGAAAAGACTGATTCCCCACCAGCACTTCCATTTCCTCATGCCACGACCAATCATGAAGAAATTGGGATGAAAAAAGCATAAAAAATGTTGATGCAGATCTTTTATCAAAAGTGACAACAGATTCGACACCCGACATCACACCAATCGATGATTACTTTCCTGATGAATCTCTACTTTCTCCTATTTCAATGCCTTGGTTTGCTAAAAATATCAATTTTCTTGCTTGAGGATTTTTTCCAGCTCACTAGAGTACAAAAGACAAAAGAAACTTTTTGAGCAACGTGAAATTTTTTTATTGGGATGACGCTTACTTATTCAATTATTGTCCTGATCAAATATTTCAAAGATGCATTCCCGAGAATGAGGTAAGTAATGTCATTAAATTTTGTCAGTCTAAGGCACACGTGGATCATTTCTCATAAAAAAAGAGGATTGTAGAAATCTTACAAAGTGAAAATTTTCAAAAGGTGAGACTTATTTCAAAACAATTAGAGTCTTTAGATAAGTCTCACCATAGTCGAGATAAGCATCATGCAATTCATGATTTATGACTAGTATTTCATAAAGAACATGATCGACTAAGTCTTGGAAATCTGACTAAAAAAGACCCTGTTTGCCACTTTTTAAGAAAACTGGATGGGAAGCCTATCCCCGACCCATAGAGGGCGTTTAAACCGTTCTTGGATGTAAAACCAAGGGAAGATGTGAGCCATAATCACAACTACCTGTACATACACATGCTTTTTCAAAAATAAATAAATAAATAAAGAGAGAGAGAGAGTGTGTGAGAGACTCCAGCTGGCTTACATATAGGTGGTATGATTGCCCTTTTAATTTCTCATCTATAAAATCCTCTCTTCTTTCCCTTCATTTCTACTCAACCATACATTCATCAAATATAGAAGTGTGTAGAAATGGCAAGTTCCTCAAGTCATCAAATAAAAAGTATTTGTGTTTTCGGTGGATTTAGTCCTAGGAAAGAAAAGGAGTTTTTAGAATCAGCAAATCATCTTGGTCAGGTGCTAGCTGAAAGAAAGATTCATTTAGTGTATGAGGGAGGTAGTCTGGGGTTAATGGGAGTTGTGTCAATAGCTGCATTTTTAGGAGGTAGTCAAGTTTTAGGGGTCGTTCCCGAAGCTTTAGCACAAGGGGACATCATTGGAAAAACAATTGGAGAGGAACTTTAGAACAATGTCCACTCGAATGAATGCAATGTTTAACCATGTTGATGCCTTTATTGCTTTACCAGGTGGTCTAGGCACATTGGAAGAGATCTTTCATATTTCATTTGGGCCCAACTGCACATTCACCATAAACCCATAGATTTGTTAAATATGAATGGTTATTATGATAAGTTGTTATCTTTTCTTGATCATGCTGTGGAACAGGAATTTCTAACATCTTCTGCACGACAAATCATAATCTCTGCTGCTACTGCTGAACAATTGATTGACCAACTACAATCTTTCATTCCTGTGATTGATCCTTCCATGAGTCGCATAAATTGGTCATCTAAGGAAAGCCGTAAAAAGCTTAGATTGGATTTGAGCCTTCATTTGTGATGCTGAACAATTAATTAACCAACTACAATCTTTCATTCATGTAATTGATCTCTCTATGAGTCGCATAAATTAGTTATCTAACGAAAGTTATAAAAAGCTTAGATTAGATTTGAGTCTTCATTTGTATTTTTTTTTGTCTTTTTGTTTTATTATTGTGTTTTGTTATTTCTTATTTTTGTTTTAGTGTGTTTCAAGTTTGTCAGTGTTCATTATTTCAGGTGATATCTTCTATACCCTATCTTTATACCTTAGAACATTGAGAACAATGTCTTGTTTTGGTTGGGGGGGGGAGGGTAGTAGCTAAAAAAAAAACTAACTGTGTTTTCTATTTCATAAAGCATGTGCAAAATTATTGTTACTATGATGGCAGAGTAAAGGAGATCTTTTTATGACTCTTGAGACGCATCTTAGTAACAATTCTTAATAAGGTCTATCATAATACTTCTTGAAATATTTAGGTTTACAAACTCTCGCATTATTTTCACTTAATTTTGCTCATATATTGATTCAACATGTATTCTTAAATCTTAATTTACACACACACACACACTTTAACATATGATTGTAGGTTGCACATTGGATTATTACATTATTTATGTTCTTTTGTTAAAGGTAACAACTAAGGAAAAGGGATAGTATATAGTTTGAAAAGAAAAAAAGAAATAAAATGAAATGATGATAAGAAAAATATAGATAAGTTTGGTTTCGTAGCCTCCCAAACCTAAGCAATTAAGCCCGAAGGGATATTTTAACACTTAATATCTTAAAGTCAACTGACTTGGGATCTATTGGCCCAACGCTTGTTACATAGGTTGAGGAGAAAAGCTTAAGGGAATCAAACATTACACTATCTACGTATCAGTATCTGCAACCCAAGTTACTAAGCTCGTAGGGGTGTCTCAACACCTAATGCCCTAGGACCAACTAGTCTGGGAGTCATTAGCTGAAAGCTTGTTATATGGGTTAAAGATGCATGATGTTTTAAGTTATATGTATATATTTAAAAAAAAAAGAAAAAAAAATCCTAACCCAAGGAAGTTAACGTTAAGCATTAGAACAAAAATTTTGTTTTCTTCTGAGAAAAGCCCTATAATTATGTGTTGATATATTGAGCACAAAAGCAAGGTTTATTAATATCTTGTTTAAGAGTTATTGAGCAGATATATAAATTTAATTAGAGTTTGTTTACCTGGATAGATTAATGGAAGTTGAATGATGACTACCTTACTTTATGGAATTTGCAAAGCATTTTTCTATTTTAATGCTTTGATTACTAGAGACTAGCAATAAGCTGGTTGGGGAGTGTGATTAATACTTAAAACTGCATTTTTATCAAGGTTTTATATTATCATTCTGCACTTGAAGTATCAATAACTCCTTAACTAAAGCATGTTTTATAATAGTATATCTAATAATATAAGATATCTTTAATTTATGGTAAATGTTTATTTTAAATACAGGCCTATCACATAAATAAAAGGATTGATTGATGAATTTAAGAACTGAAATTGAAAGGACAAAGAGATGACCAAACTTAGAAAAGAGATGCCGGTGCAGTCCAAACCAGAACACTATTCCGTAATTGGATCATATATGGAGTTGTAGATCTAAGATTTAAGTCCACTTTATATGGATGGAAAGATAAGACATAGGCCTACAACTTTCATATGGAGACCAAGATCTAAAAAGGTCATTTTCAAGTCCAAATTGGACCAACAACAAAGAAGTCTGAATCTGTCTTCTAGCCCGAGCACTGTTCAGTGTTTGACCCATATTTGGAGTTCTAGAAGTTCAAATGATTTGAATTTTTTACACAAGACAACTGAGATAATTAACTACAATTTTTATGTTTTCAAGTGGCTTCAATTTTGAAGTTATCAATGACATTTTGGGCAGACAAGAGAAGATAAAGATTGTCACCAAGTCAAGAGTTGGTCATCCACTCATCAATTAGTCATCAAATCAATAGTTCCCAATTTTGGCCTATAAAAAGAGGCATTT
>NW_011501858.1:21434-23569 GCF_000495115.2 Populus euphratica
CAGATTAAGATCATGCTCTTCCTTTCTCTCTTTGTATTTTTTGTGCTTTGCTTTCATTAATATTAAGTTTATGCCTTTCATTTCCTTTAATTTCCTTAGTTAACTTTTATCTTGTTTATATTCTTATTTTGTTTATTTATTTTTCTTTCTTTCATTATGTTTAGTTAAGTTTATTATGTCAAGGTGAAAAGGTTACACTAATGGTGTAAGAATAAGTATAATGTAAACTTAATATGGACTTTAATGTTTGATACTAACATGTTTTATAATTGTTATCTTGTTCACTCTTTAATACTTTACTTGTTAAATGACTAATCTTGATTTATGTTGTATAACACTTGGTACAACAAATGCTTGGCACTTTCATAGCCCATAATGTATGGTATAACCGACACCTGAGCTATGAAAGCAACTTTGATTTGTTATTAACATTATAGTTCATACTGTATTGTATAAGTGACACTTGAGCTATGAAAGGAACTTGATTTGTTGTTAACATAAGTTATAATCATGAATGTTTGACGAGATTTACAAGTATTAACATTAATCGAATAAGACTAATGTAATCATGTTAACAATATATAATCTGATTGAAACCTCCTTTGTGTGTTGTTTCTAATTGAATAATAAGAGTTTATACTATACTTGTTTGACATACCATTAGTGGATCCTCTAACCTTGACATTTGTTATTATCATCGTTTAATCCTTACATTAATATTCCATCTCCAAGTTCTCATCTTCTTCTTCTTCTTCTCTTTTTTTTTTTTTTATTATTATTATCATTACTACTACTACTATTATTTTTATTGTTATTATTGCTATTATTGTTGTTTATAATTGTTGTTTATAATTTGTACAGTTAACCTCCCTATGGTTCGACCCCGGTCTTGCCGGGTTATTTTTTACTTCGACACTCCTGCACTTGGGAGAAGACATCAATTTTTTCATCGTGTCAATGAAACAAATCACAGATAGAAAAAAAAGAGATGTCTCATTTGATATTGGTGATTTAGTCCTTCTAAAACTCCATCCATATCACCAGGATACAGTTTTTAAGCGTGAATACTAGAAACTTGCAAGTTGCTTCTATGGACCATATGAAATTTTGGAAAAAATTGGACCTGGTGCTTACAAACTCCATTTACAAGCAGAGTCACGTATTCATCTGATATTCCATGTCTCTCTGCTCAAATAGTACAACTCCAACACAGATGTTATCGACCACAGCACGAAGATACCATCCTTCAATAATGATGGGGAAGTTCTACTGACACCACAAGCGGTTATTAATCATCATTGGATCAAATAAGGTGCCCAAATTGTTGAAGAAAGTTTAGTCCACTGAAATCTTTACTCGTTAAGGAAGCAACATGGGTATCCACCAAACAGCTATTAAAGTTGTTTCCAGATGTAAACCTTGGGGACAAGGTTTCATATAATGGGGGAGGTATTGATAAACCACATAGATCAGCCAGAGCCATTAGGCCAAATCCCAAGGTATTGATAAGCCACGTAGATTATCTAGGGCTATTAGGCCAAATCCCAAGTATATGTGTTGAAGTGAATTTTATTTTCATGTGGTATTGCATATGCCATGCAGCAATAGTTGAACGTAAACAGTATCTATATGGACATGTAGGCATGCAGAAGAGATAAAGTTTATGCTAAAGAAGAGTGGTTTCTATACAAGACTGGGTATTCTATAGTTGCAATTTATCTGTCGCTTTTATTTCAGTTTGTTATAGTTGTTGTGCTTATTATTTAGTACATGTTACTTTCAGTTTTTATAGAGTAAACTTACATCTTGAGGTACGAGCTTTTCCTTAATTTAGAGATTTTTGTACCGGTTTTGCTTATCTAAAGCAACCGAGAATTATGAAGAGGCAATCAATTAGTATTCGAATAATTGTGGAACTTTCTCACTCGAAGAGAAATAAACATTTCTCAGCAAATATTTGTTAAATATTTGTTGTACTTATCACTCAACCACACTTCTAAATGAGTTTAATGACACGACGAAAAGATTGATATCTTCTCCCAAGTGTAGGAGTGTCGAAGTAATAAATAACCCGGCAAGACCGGGGTCGAACCACAGGGAGGTTAATTGTACAAATTAAAAACAACAATTATAAA
>NW_011501858.1:23731-30843 GCF_000495115.2 Populus euphratica
AAGGAGAAGAAGAAGATGATGATGAGAACTTAGAGATGGAATATTAATGTAAGGATTAAACAATGATAATAACAAATGTTAAGGTTAGAGGTTTCACTAATGGTATGTCAAACAAATATAGTATAAACTCTTATTATTCAATTGAAAACACACACAAAAAAGGTTCCAATCTTATTATAGATTGTTAACATGATTACATTAGTCATCTTATTCGATTAATGCTAATACTTGTAAATCTCATCAAGCATTCATGATTATAACTTATGTTAATAACAAATCAAGTTCCTTTCATAGCTCAGGTGTTGGTTATACCATACAGTATGGGCTATGAAAGTGCCAAGCATTTGTTGTACCAAGTGTTATACAACATAAATCAAGATTAGTCATTTAACAAGCAAAGTATTAAAGAGTGACCAAGATAACAAATATAAAACATGTTAGTATCAAACATTAAAGTCCATATTAAGTTTACACTATACTTATTCTTACACCATTAGTGTAACCTTTTCACCTTGACATAATAAACTTAGCTAGACATAATGAAAGAAAGGAAAATAAATAAACAAAATAAGAACATAAATAAGATAAAAGTTAAACAAGTAAATGAAAGGAAATGAAAGGCATAAACTTGATATTAATGAAAGCAAAGCATAAACATTACAAAAAATACAAAGAGAGAAAGCAAGAGCATGATCTTGATCTAGAAACCAAGATGCCTAAATGCATGGCAAATGCCTCTTTTTATAGGCCAAAATTGGGAACTATTGATTTGATGACTAATTGATGAGTGGGTGACCAACTCTTGACTTGGTGACAATCCTTATCTTCTCTTGTCTGCCCAAAATGTCATTGATAACGTCAAAATTGGAGCCACTTGAAAACATGAAAGTTGTAGGAAATTGTCTCATCTTTCTTGTATCAACAATTCAACTCATTTTGACTTCTAGAACTCCAGATATGGCCAAAATACTGAACAGTGCTCGGGCTAGAGGACATATTTGGGCTTCTTTGTTGTTGCTACAATTTGGACTTGAAAATGGTCTTTTTAGATCTTGGGCTCCATATGAAAGTTGTAGACCTATGTCTTACCTTTCGATCCATATAACGTAGACCTAAATCTGAGATCTATAGCTCTAGATATGACCCAATTACCGAATAGTGTTCCGGTTTGGATTGCACCGACATCGCTTTTCTAAGTTTGGCCATCTCTTTATCCTTTCAATTTCAGTTCTTAAATTCATCAATCAATCCTTTCATTTATGTGATGGGCCTACATTTAAAATGAACATTTACCATAAATTAAATGTATCTTATATTATTAGGTATATTATTATAAAACATGCTTTAGTTAAGGAGTTATTGATACTTCAAGTGCAAAATGATGATATAAAACCTTGATAAAAATACACTTTTAAATACTAATCATACCCCCCAACCAGCTTATTACTAGTCCCTAGTAATTAAAGCGTTAAAATAGAAAAACAATTTGCAAATTCCACAAAGCAAGGTATTCATCATTTAACTTCCATTAATCTATCCAGATAAACAAACTCTCATTAAATTTA
The DNA here is from genome assembly GCF_000495115.2 of Populus euphratica. Classification (NCBI taxonomy): domain Eukaryota; kingdom Viridiplantae; phylum Streptophyta; class Magnoliopsida; order Malpighiales; family Salicaceae; genus Populus; species Populus euphratica. The sequence goes on from NW_011501858.1 coordinate 25,297, forward strand.
TATACCTGCTCAATAGCTTTTAATAAGATATTCATAAACCTTTTTTTTGTGCTCAATGTATCAACACATAATTATGGGGCTTTTCTTGGAAGAAAACAAAATTTTTGTTCTAATGTTTAAGGTTAACTTCCTTGGGTTTGGATTATTATTTTTGTCTTCTTTCTTCTTCTTTTTTTAATATATATACATATAATTTAAAACACCATGCATCTTTAACCTATGTAACGAGCTTTCAGCTAATGACTCTCAGACTAGTTGGTCTTAGGGCATTACGTGTTAAGACACCCCTACGAGCTTAGTAACTTGGGTCGCAGATACTGATATGTTGATAGTGCAATGTTTGATTCCCTTAAGCTTTTCTCCTCAACCCATGTAACAAGCGTTGGGCCAATAGCTCCCAAGTCAGTTGACTTTAGGGTATTAGGTATTAAAACACCCCTTCGGGCTTAATTGCTTAGGTTAGGGAGGCTACGAAACCAAATTTATCTACATTTTTATTATTATCATTTTTTTTTCTTTTTTTTCTTTTTTTTAATTATATACTATCATTTTCCCTTAGTTGTTACCTTTAACAAAAGAACATAAATAATGTAATAATCCAATATGCAACCCATAATCATATGTTTAAGTGTGTGTGTGTAAATTAAGGTTTAAGAATGCGAGAGTTTGTAAATCTGAATATTTCAAGAAGTATTATAATAGACCTTGTTAAGAATGGTTACTAAGATGCGTCTCAAGAGTCACTTTAACAAAAGAACTCCTTTACTCTGCCATCCTAGTAACGCTCCTTTACTAGAATGGTTACTAAGATGCGTCTCAAGAGTCACTTTAACAAAAGAACTCCTTTACTTTGTCATCCTAGTAACAACAATTATGCATATGCTTTATGAAATGGAAAACAAATTTCTTTTTTTTATCAACTACTACTCTCTCCCCTCAACTAAAACGAGACATTGTCCTCAATGTTCTAAGGTAGAAAGATAGAGTATAGAAGATATCACCTGAAATAACGAACACTAACAAACCTGAAACACACTGAAACAAATATAAGAAACAACAAAACACAATAATAAAACCAAAAGACACAAAGATTCACAAATGAAGGCTTAAATCTAATTTAAGCTTTTTACGGCTTTCCTTAGATGACCAATTTATGCGACTCATGGAGGGATCAATCACAGGAATGAAAGATTGTAGTTGGTCAATCAATTGTTCAGCAATAGCAGCAGAGATTATGATTTGTCGTGCAGAAAATGTTAGAAATTCCTGTTCCACAGCATGATAAAAAAAGACAACAACTTATCATAATAACCATTAACATTTAACAAACCTATGGGTTTATGGTGAATGTGCAGTTGGGCCCAAGAGGAAATATGAAAGATCTCTTCCAATGTGCCTAGACCACCTGGTAAAGAAATGAAGGCATTAGCATTGTTAAACATTGCATTCATTCGAGTCGACATTGTGGAGACCTGAAGTTCCTCTCTAATTGTTTTTCCAATGATGTCCCCTTGTGCTAAAGCTTCAGGAACAACCCCCAAAACTTGACTACCTCCTAAAAATGCAGCTATTGACACACCTCCCATTAACCCAAGACTGCCTCCCCCATACACTAAATGAATCTTTCTCTCAGCTAGCATCTGACCAAGATGATTTGCTGATTCTAAAAACTCCTTTTCTTTCCTAGGACTAGCTCCACCGAAAACACAAATACTTTTTATTTGATGACTTGAGGAACTTGCCATCTCTACACACTTCTATAATTGATGAATATATGGGTTAAGTGCAAATAAAGAGAAGGAAGAGAGGATTTTATAAATGTGAAATTAAAAGGGCAATCATACCACCTATGTGTAGGCCAGTTGGAGTCTCACACACTTTCTCTCTTTTTATTTATTTATTTATTTATTTTTGAAAAAACATGTGTATGTATAGGTAGTTGTCATTGTGACTCACATCTTCATTTGGTTTTACGTCCAAGAACGGCTTAAACGCCCTCTATGGGTCAAGGATAGGCTTCCCATCGAGTTTTCTTAAAAACTGGCAAACAAGGTCTTTTTTAGTCAGATTCCCAAGACTAAGTCGATCATGTTCTTTATGAAATAGTGGCCATAAATGATGAATTGCACGATACACATCTCCACTAGGATGCGTCTCAAGAGTCAATAGAAGATTATCTAAAGACTCCTTACTCAGGCCATCCTTAATGAATTGTATTTTATCTTCACGGTTTATAGATACCATTCCTAAAAAACGACATTGTGCATTACAAGTCCATCTAGCACATCGATGACAAACTTTCAGCCGTTTTGCACGACATTTCTTTGCAAAAGTGCTTTTACTTGTTCCAGACATGTGTGAAATGAAGGAGTTAGAGGACTCACCTGATAACTGGACCTTTGCTTCAATCAACCAGTGAATATCTTCATGAATTCCATGATTCATTAATAATCTCAATCTTGCACATCTAGCATGGTAAATTTTTGTAATCGCATTTTGAGGTAGAGCGGAAAATACTTTTTCAATTTTTCAAGATTATTGTCCATTTTCAAATGAGAATTGGAAGAGAGATTCAAAGAATTGCACAAATATATACACAAATATCAGTTATTGTGGGAAACTGAAAGAACCAACTTAAGTCACGGAGTACCGTTGTCCGCCATTTGACCGGGGTGAGAGAAACTAGCAAAAATCACTCAAAAAGAAACACAAAAACAATGTGATGAGAAAAACAAAATAATCAACCTTTATCTACAAGATCATTCCAACCAGTTGATTCATTTTCACTAGGAAAATTATCAAAGTAAGCTTTCAAATGATGTCCATTTTCCTTAAAAACATTGTCATTCATTGAATTCTCAATATCACAGGCCCCATAAGGATTATTCCATCTTGATCTTAGCTCTCTAGGGAATGAATAGAGTTGAGAATTATAAAACAAAACTTTTTTACCAGTGTCAACTTTTTGACAATTTTCACAAGTTTTGCAGAATGCATGTGTGTCCTTGAACATGGTGGGCCAACAAAATTCATTTTGAAAGATTTTTATAGCTGTCTTTTTTGACGAGAAATAACTGCCACATGCTTCAGAATGACAAAGTTTAATGACACTACTTACCTCATTGTCGGGAATGAATCTTTGAAATATTTGACCAGGACAATATTTGAATAAGTTAGGGTCATCACAATAAAAGTTCTTCACTTCGTTCAAAAACTTTTCTTTGTCTTGGGTACTCCAATCAGCTGGCAAATCTCCTAAAGCAAGAAAATTGATATTTTTATCATACCAAGGCATTGGACTAAGAGAAAGTAAGGATTCGTTAGGAAAGTAATCATCGATTGATGTGATATCAGATGTCAAATTTGTTATCATTGTTGACAAAAGATTCACATCAATATTTTTTATGCTTTTTTCATCCGTGATTTCTTCCTCAGAATAAATCATTTGCAAATCTTCAAATTCATCCAACTCATTTTTACTTAAAGTAGATTCAAGTTGATCATAAACTAATTCATCAATATGATCTACTTTTTGTAAATCATTATCTTCTCCAGGTTGTTTGCAAATGTTGAAAATATTCATCTCCAATGTCATGTTTCCAAATGATAGCTTCATCAGTCCATTCCTACAATTAATCAATGCGTTAGAAGTTGCAAGAAACGGACGTCCTAAAATAACAGGAAATGAATTACATACTTCAACAGGTTATGTGTCCAGGACAATAAAATCCACAGGATAAATGAATTTATCGACTTGTACTAACACATCTTCAATTATTCCTCTAGGCACTTTTACAGATCTATTGGCAAGTAAAAGAGATATAGAAGTTGGTTTTAACTCACCTAGATTGAGACTCTGAAAACTGAATATGGAAGTAAATTCACACTAACACCAAGATCAAGTAAGGCTCTTTCAATTTTTTGTTCTCCACTAAAGCAAGAAATTGTAGGACAACTAGGGTCTTTATATTTCAAAGCATTATTGTTCTGAAGAATGGCACTTATTTGTTCTGCTAAAAAGGCTTTCTTTTTCACATTTAGTTTCCTCTTCATAGTGCATAGATCTTTTAAAAATTTAGCATAGAAAGGAACCTATTTAATAGCATCCAGCAAAGGTATATTGATCCTTACCTGTTTGAAAATTTCAAAAATTTCAGAGTTGTGATTGACTTTCATTTGTTTGGTCATGGCTTGAGGAAATGGAAGTGCTAGCGGAGAATCAGTCTTTTCTTTGCAATTTTCAGATTCAACCTCTTCCTTACCCTTAGAGATTGACTCATCATCTTTCTCATAAGGTTCAAGAGAGGGTTTTTCAATAACCTTACTACTGCGCAGAGTAGTGACTGATTTGACTTGATCCATGTGTTGGCTTCCGGAACTACTTGCATTTGCATTGTATTGCCCCTTGGGATTTTGTTGTGGTTGAGATGAAAACTTACCTTTCTCTTGGAAACTGAGAGCAGATGTTAATTTTGCAAGAGTATCTTTAAAATCTGTCATGTTTTGAGCAAGTTGAGTATTGATTGTCTCTTGCTTTTCAATGAATACATGCAATGTTTCCTCAAGATTTCTTCTAAGAGGTGGAGCATAAGGAGGTGCATATCCATGAGAATTTTGGAAATTATGGTGTGCTTGAAATGGTGGTTGTGAAGTTTATGCATTGTTGTTCTCACTCTTCCAACTAAAGTTTGGGTGATTTCTCCAACCAGGGTTGTATGTTTGTGAGTATGGGTTGTAGTTGACCCTTTGGAAACTGTTTAAAGCATCGGCTTGTTCATGGAGACATTCCTTAAAAGAAGGCAAGGTTGGACAGTTACTGGTTAAGTGTTCATTTGCTTCACAGATTTGACACACAATGTTTTCAACAGATTTTAATTGACCACTCTTTTTCAATTCTAGTGCCTCAACTTTTCTAGCTAAAGATGCAAACTTGGCTTGAAGGTCATGATCTTCCCTAAGGTTGTACATACCTCCACTAGATGTATGAGGTTGAGTTTTACTCGGTGCCTCATAAGTACCCGCGGTGTCCCAATTTTGAGCATTTTCAGCTAACAAGTCTAACACGGTGTCCGAATTTTGAGCATTTTTAGCTAACAAGTCTAAGTACTCCATTGCTTCATCAGGGTCTTTATCTTTAAAAGTTCCATTGCACATCAATTCAACCATTTGCCTATCTCTAGGTGTTAACCCTTTATAAAAATGTGAAACCAATCTCCATGTTTCAAAACCATGATAAGGGCAAGTACTAAGCAAGTCTCGATACCTATCCCAACATTGGTAAAATGTTTCTCCTGGTTTTTGAGTGAAAGTGGTGATTTGTCTTTTGAAAGAGTTTGTTTTATGAGATGGGAAAAACTTCTTTAAAAATTGTTGTTGCATTTCATCCCAAGCACGAATGGATCCTGGTTTCAAATTTTGTAGCCATGTTTTAGCTTATCTTTTAATGAAAAAGGAAAAAGCTTTAATCTGATGGTGTTCATGTTAAAATTTAAATTATTATATGTGTTGCAGACCTCCTCAAATTCCCTTAAATGCAAGTATGGATTT
>NW_011501812.1:0-6485 GCF_000495115.2 Populus euphratica
ATAGCTAAAATTTCCAGCATGCAAGCAAAAATGAACCACTGCCATAGAAATTACCAACAAATTTTATTCTTTTTTCTCTTTTCTAACAGTTTTCAGCACGCATGTTTCGATAGAAGAAGAAATAGGCTCATCCTCCAATGTCCATATACATGATGAAACCGTTGAGGACGCCAGGTTTCTAACTCCATTGCTGCCTCATAATGCACAACAAATCGTGTTAATTATTCTCAGACTGGGTAATCTACCTTCTACAATTGGATAATGCAAAAGACATCCAGAAACAAACAATTCCAAGCATCATGCCAAACCTAAGACATGTTACCAGAATATCTCGAAATCACACAACTCCGGTAAAATTTCCCAATTTAAGCCAAAAACTTACAAACTTGCACTCGATAGAGAAACTAAAAACAAAATCATATTCAAACCCTAATTCCGTTACAATTAGCTAATACCACCCCCAAACTTTAATGAAAAATCAGTATAAATCCCAATTTGTACTTTTGTAGATCGAAGGATGCCTTTTTGATTATGTAATGCACCAACCACGTTTCAAAGATGCATGCTTAGTATATTTAGTGATATGGTTGAACATTTTCTTGAGATTTTTATGGATGATTTTTCTATTTTTGGCGATTCATTTGATGATTGTTTAACTACCTTAGAAAAGGTTTTGAGCAGGTGTGAAGAGAAGAATCTTGTGCTGAATTAGGAAAAATGTCACTTTATGGTAACAAACGACATTGTACTTGGTCATATTTTTTCATCAAAAGGAATTGAGGTTGACAAATCTAAAATCGAGTTTATAGCGAACTTGCCAACACCAAAATCTATTAAAGATGTTAGATCATTCCTAGGACATGCTGGTTTTTATAAAAGGTTCTAATTGTGCATCAAAAGTGTCATTAAGTCTCTTGTTTTACATATGTATTTATTGTTTTTATTTGGTTGTTTTTATAATAATTGATGTGTTTTTTAGTAATGAAGTTTGTTTTAATGTTTCGATAGGTTTTTGGAGCTTAAATGAATTAATTCAGAAAATTCAACATCGGAATTCAGAACAAAGAATTGAAGAGACATTTAGTTGAAGATTGAAGCAAATCTTGGTTCAAATAAGTGCTCTAAATTTGTCCTAAAAATCAATTCTATTCCAATTCTAGAAAAGAATATCATATGATTTATTTCAAGCCCAAACTTGCCTTATATTGTGTGCAAACTTCAACTATTAAACACTCAAGGTTTCAATGTCAATCTTAGCCCAAATAATAAGTACATTTGTATACTTATTTGATGCTCAAATTCAGCCCAAAATCAGTCCCAAATCAGCCCTAAATCAACCCCAAATCAACCTTCAAATCAACCCAAACACAATCCATGATCTTACATGTCCACACAACAAATAACAATTGATTTATTTTGGGTAATCCATTGATCCAAGAAGGCAAGCACATGGATGGAAAGCTGGAGGGGATATTTTAACATTATTTTGGGTCAAAAAGAAGAAGGAGACACCTTATAAATGAGGAAGAAAAACGTGCACCAAAGTAGTTGTAAAGTTGTCTTGATTTGATTTTTCAGAACACCTTTTAGTGTTTTGCCCATAACTTTTGACTCAGGTGTCCAAATGAGCTGTTCTTTAATGATCTGGAAAGGTGACATAATTGGCTATAAATATGTCGCTAATAGACTTCTCGAAAAAAAGCTTCTAAGAGGGTCGAATTGCTGTCCAAAGTTAGAGTCAGATTTGTGTCTGAATTTTTTCTGAAATTGTATTGTGTTCTTCTTTATAGATTTCGGTTCTTTAGTTTGTAAAACTTATTATTTCAGTTGGATTCAAGTTCTTTCATGTTTATTGAAGTGTTCTTATATATAATCATGGTTGGCTAAACTCTTTCTTGGATCCAAATCAAGGATAATGGTTATTGAGGTGAGTTCTTTAGGATATGAATGAATCTTAATGTTTATCTTCTTATTTTCTTCATGAATGATTTATTATTGTAAAGAAATTTTAGAAATCATTTAGGTAATGTTATAATCTTGAATTTTTATGCACAAACTTTAGTTTTGGTATAGAGATTGCTTGATTCAATGTCTTAATATGAAAGTACTTGTTCATTCTTAAGCTTAATTTCCAGATCTAGCTCTCTGTGGATATGAACTCGATCTTACCGAGTTAATTGTTACATCACACACTCGTGCACTTGCGAGTTAAAACAAACCGATCATAAAAAGCGGTCAAGCAATTTTGGCGTCGTTGCCGGGGAGCTAGCAAGCAAAGGTAACAAATTTAGATTTGATTATTGGAAAACTAAAAAAATCATATAAAAAAATTAAATTGGCTGGTTTTACCTCCTCAAAAAAAAAATTGACCTTAACATTTCGGATATTGGACTGTGGACTGGACTATTAATTGTTGGATTTTGGTTGGTTTAACCATTTTTCTTTTATTGTCTATTCTTATTAGTTTCTAATATTTTTCTTGTTTATTTCATTTTATTTTGTTGTTTTGTTTTTATTTATTGTCTAAAGTGTTTGGCCGGTATTACGGCCTTTGTTTTTTTTATTCATGCTTGTTATAATTATCTTTTAATGTTTATTGTTGTTATTTTTCTTATATTTATTGTCTAAAGTGCTTGGCCGGTATCACCGCCTTTTTATTCAAGCTTCTTATAATTATCTTTTAATGTTTATTGTTGTTAATAGTGCTTATTAGTTGGAGAGTGTATTTCTTAATTAGTTTGAGCTATTAGTTTTATTTGCATTTTTTTTCTTTCCTTTCCTTTCATTTTCATATAATTGTTATATTATTATTATTTTTATTATTATTATTTTATCATGGCTAATGTTGAAGATGTAGAGAGTGAAGGGAGTGTTCAAGGTAATGGATCTCCACAATTCAATGATCAACCTAATTTTCGAACTCTTAGAGAGTATCTTCACCCGGCTAGACAAAGTACACCTTCGTGTATTATCTTACCTCTTAACCAACAAGCTTTCAATTTGAAACCGGGCATGATTCAACTTCTTCCCACATTTCATGGTATGGATTCTGAAAATCCATACATACACATTAAAGACTTTAAAGAGGTATGTAATACTTTTATTGATAGAACATGCACCGAGGAGGACACGTATGCATTCTGCAAAACTTGTGAAAATTGTCAAAAAGTTGATACTAGTCAAAAAGTTTTGTTTTATAATTCTCAACTCTATTCATTCCTTAGAGAGCTAAGATCAAGATGGAGCAATCCTTATGGGGCCTGTGATATTGAGAATTCAATGAATGATAATGTTCTTAAGGAAAATGGACATCGTTTGAAAGCTTACTTTGATAATTTTCCTAGTGAAAATGAATCAACTGGTTGGAATGATCTTGTAGATAAAGGTTGATTTTTTTTTCTCACATTGTTTTTGTGTTTCTTTTTTAGTGATTTTTGCTAGTTTCTCTCACCCCGGTCAAATGGCGGATAACGGTACTCCGTGACTTAAGTCGGTTCTTTTAGTTTCCCACAATAACTGATATCTGTGTATATATTTGTGCAATTCTTTGAATTTCTCTTCTAATTCTCATTTGAAAATGGACATTAATCTTGAAAAATTGAAAAAGTATTTTCCCGCTCTGCCTCAGAATGCGATTACAAAAATTTACCGTGCTAGATGTGCAAGATTGAGATTGTTAATGAATCATGGAATTCCTGAAGATATTCGCTGGTTGATTAAAGCAAAGGTCCGATTATCAGGTGAGTCCTCTAACTCATTCATTTCACACATACCTGGAATAGATAAAAGCACTTTTGCAAAGAAACATCATGCAAAATGACTAAAAGTCTGTCATCGATGTGCTAGATGGACTTGTAATACACAATGTCATTCTTTAGGAATGGTATCTATAAACCGTGAAGACAAAATACAATTTATTAAGGATGGCCTGAGTAAGGAGTCTTCAGATAATCTTCTATTGACTCTTGAGACGCATCCTAGTGGAGATGTGCATCGTGTAATTCATGATTTATGGCCACTATTTGATAAAGAACATGATCGACTTAGTCTTGGAAATCTGACTAAAAAAGACCCTGTTTGCCAATTTCTAAGAAAACTGGATGGGAAGCCTATCCCCAACCCATAGAGGGCGTTTAAGCCGTTCTTAGACGTAAAACCAAGGGAAGATGTGAGCCACAATCACAACTACCTGTACATACACATGCTTTTTCAAAAGTAAATAAATAAATACATAAAGAGAGAGAGAGAGTGTGTGAGACTCCAGCTGGCCTACATATAGGAGGTATGATTGCCTTTCTAATTTCTCATCTATAAAACCCTCTCTTCTTTCCTTTCATTTCTACTCAACCCATACATTCAACAACTACAGAAGTGTGTAGAAATGGCAAGTTCCTCAGGTCATCATATAAGAAATATTTGTGTTTTGGGTGGATCTAGTCCTGGGAAAGAAAATGAGTTTTTAGAATCAGCAAATCATCTTGGTCAAGTGCTAGCTAAGAGAAAGATTCATTTAGTGTATGAGGGAGGCAGTCTTGGGTTAATGGGAGGTGTGTCAATAGCTGCATTTTTAGGAGGTAGTCAAGTTTTGGAGGTCGTCCCTTGAAGCTTTAGCACAAGGGGACATCATTGGAAAAACAATTGGAGAGGAACTTCAGGTCTCCACAATGTCGGCTCGAATGAATGCAATGTTTAACCATGTTGATGCCTTTATTGCTTTACCAGGTGGTCTAGGCACATTGGAAGAGATCTTTCATATTTCCTCTTGAGCTCAACTGCACATTCACCATAAACCCATAGGTTTGTTAAATGTTAATGGTTATTATGATAAGTTGTTCTCTTTTCTTGATCATGCTGTGGAACAAGAATTTCTAACATCTTCTGCACAACAAATCATAATCTCTGCTGCTACTACTGAACAATTGATTGACCAACTACAATATTTCATTCCTGTGATTGATCCGTGCATGAGTCGCATAAATTGGTCAACTAAGGAAAGCCGTAAAAAGCTTAGATTGGATTTGAGCCTTCATTTGTGAATCTTTGTGTCTTTTGGTTTTATTATTGTGTTTTGTTGTTACTTATATTTGTTTCAGTATGTTTCAGGTTTGTCAATGTTCGTTATTTCAGGTGATATCTTTTATACTTTATCTTTCTACCTTTAAACATTGAGGACAATGTCTCGTTTTAGTTGGGGGGAGAGGGTAGAGCTAAAAAAAAAAACTAACTGTGTTTTCTATTTCATAAAGCATGTGCAAAATTGTTGTTACTATGATGGCAGAGTAAGGAAAACTTTTATGACTCTTAAGACACATCTTAGTAATCATTCTTAACAAGGTCTATTATAATACTTCTTGAAATATTCAGATTTACAAACTCTCGTATTATTATCACTTAATTCTGCTCATATACTTATTTAACATGTATTCTTAAACCTTAATTTACACACACACACTTTAACATATGATTGTGGGTTGCATATTGGATTATTACATTATTTATGTTCTTTTGTTAAAGGTGACAACTAAGGGAAAGGGATTGTATATAATTAAAAAAAAAATGATGATAATAATAAAAATGTAGTTAAGTTTGGTTTCGTAGCCTCCATAACCTAAGCAATTAAGTCTGAAGGGGTGTTTTAACACCTAATACCCTAATGTCAACTGACTTGGGAGCTATTGGCCCAACGCTTGTTACATGGGTTGAGGAGAAAAGCTTAAGGGAATCAAATATTGCATTATCTACATATCAGTATCTGCGACCCGAGTTACTAAGCTCGTAGGGGTGTCTTAACACTTAATGCCCTAAGACCAACTGGTCTGGGAGTCATTAGCTGAAAGCTCGTTACATGGGTTAAAGATGCATGATGTTTTTAAAGTATATGTATATAGAGTTAAAAAAAAAAAGACAAAAATAGTAATCCCAACCCAAGGAAGTTAACCTTAAACATTAGAACAAAAATTTTGTTCTCTTCCAAGAAAAGCCCCATAATTATGTGTTGATACATTGAGCACAAAAGAAAGGTTTATTAATATCTTGTTAAGAGGTATTGAGCAGATATATACATTTAATGAGAGTTTGTTTATCTGGATAGATTAATGGAAGTTAAATGATGAATACCTTGCTTTGTGAAATTTATAAATTGTTTTAACGCTTTGATTACTAGGGACTAGTAATAAGCTGGTTGGGGGGTGTGATTAGTACTTAAAAGTGCATTTTTATCAAGGTTTTATATCATCATTTTGCACTTGAAATATCAATAACTCTTTAACTAAGATTTTATACTATACTTGTTTGACATACCATTAGTGGAACCTCTAACCTTGACATTTGTTATTATCATTGTTTAATCCTTACATTAATATTCCATCTGAAAGTTCTCATCTTCTTCTTCTTCTTCTTCTTCTCCTTCTTTTTCTTTATTATTATTATTATTATTATTATTATTATTATTATTATTACTACTACTACTACTACTACTATTATTA
>NW_011501812.1:6550-17792 GCF_000495115.2 Populus euphratica
TATTATTATTATTATTATTATTATTATTATTATTATTATTATTATTGTTACTACTATTATTATTGTTGTTGTTGTTGTTACTATTGTTGTTGTTTATAATTGTTATTTATAATTTGTACAATTAACCTCCTTGTGGTTTGACCCCGGTTTTGCTGGGTTATTTATTACTTTGACACTCCTGCACTTGGAAGAAGACATCAATCTTTTAATCGTGTCAGTTGTGTGACTATGTGATCACAAGGTTTGCATTGGTTGGTATCAGAGCTAGGCTCCAAAAAAAGGTCATATCCTTCTGTTATTTTTGTTTTTTTAGTGTTCCTTTAAGTTTTTTAGTGTTTGCGTCCATCTTCTGGTTCTTCTTGTCTGCATCATCTAAGTTAAAAAAAAAGGATTATATTTCATCTTGTTACTTTCTCTAATCATATCATTACATTAAAAAGAAAAAGAAAACGAGAGAGAGAAAGAGGGATTAGTTGAAATTTGAAGGATCATTCAATTTTTGTCACAAAAACATAACTCCTAGTAAACCATAAGCAAACCACCTTAGAATCAATTGAAACTCCATATTCCGTTTATTGGGGGTGCGATCACATCAGATCTAATATTTGGGCTTATTATGATATTGTTTACTTGAGGTTTTAATTCAATGTTCAATTTTGTCGTAGAAACACTACTCTTGGGGAACCATAAGCAAAACACCTTAGAATAAATTGAAACTTCACATTCTGTGTATTGGGGATGAGATCGCACCATATGTAAAATTTGGAGTTATTTTGATATTGGTTTCTTGGGGTTTCAATTGGAGGTTAAATTTTACCGCAAACTAATCATACATAGGATTTGGGTACCTAAACATAATAGAACAACCTATAAACTAATATTTTTTGTTTTCCTGGAATCCTAATACTATATATTAAATTCAAGGTCATTTGGATTGTGTTTTCTTTAGGTTCCAGAATCAGTTTTTGTCTTTCTATGACAAGTTTATTTTGCGTTGTCTTTCAAAACTTGTTTTGTTTATGTTGATTTTGTTCCTTTCAATATATTATCATCATATTGGGGATATTTGGTTGTTGTTTGAGTCATTCTCATCAATTTCATATTTTTTTGTTTTCAATCAGTTTTGGTCCAAACAAAAGTCAGATTTGTAATCTCAAGTCTAAATCAGTGTTCTTCCTGTTATAAACTCTATTCTTGTCTTCGTCTTCTTCTTGTATTTTTTTTCTCTATTTTTGTCATGTGTTCACCAAGGGAGAGGGAATAGAGGAGGATTGTAGATCAACGATGTGAAAAACTAAGCCATGGTTTGAGGGTTTTAGAGCGAGACATTGATAAGTGTAGAATATTATTCTATGATCTTCAAGCTTCATGGGAAAAGGAGGTACAATGCCAAAAGAATGAAAGACAAAGGAGAGCCACTGTGGTTATCTTTCAAAAATATATACGTAAGTGGTTAGTACTATGTGCTTATTTGAAATTCTTGTCAGTCACTACTTCTATACAGTGTTGTTGGAGAAAGATATTAGCAATAAGGGTATTCCAAAGGTTTAAACATGAGGCTACTAAAGTCACTACTAATCCTATTCAAGATTCAAGGGTGAATCTTCTTGAAGTGGGAGGGAATGATATGGTTCAGCCTTGTGATACGACCCTAGTAAAGTCAGATTCACAATTAGGCATAAAAACCACAACGGTCCAGGTTTACAGCAACAGTTATAACTCTCAATCTGATCGTTGGATCGGGCTAAAATTCTATGTGGACTCTCCAAACATGTTTTCCTACTATGAGTTAAAATTTTAGATCAATCAGAGTTTGGGAAGGCCCACAATACTAGTAAATATAGGCTGTATGAATTTTGTTATTTACTTTCATTTGACTTGTAGACTTCCTATTTGGTTGGGATTCTTTTCCTACAAGGATGTGGCAGTTGGTTTTAGGAATTTTCTAGTTCCACAAGGATCTTTAATAAGCTGCAATATAATCTCCAAGTATGGCAAGGATTCATTAATGTTTTAGAATCCTTTTCTTATAAGGATTCCTTATTCATCCTAGCTACACAAGGAAAGAAGGGGTAGTGGTATTTAATGACAGATTAGTTAATTTTGTTATTTTATTTTTTACTATTTGGGCTTAATTAAAAACATTGGTTTGAGCTAGAATCCAAGGATTGTTTGGATCAGGTTACGGGCCTTTTAGTTTAGGGTTTTGGGTAAGTTTTGAATGAACCTCATATAAGTCCACATAAGGTGTCCATTAAGGTTAATTTTTCAAGAACTATCTGAACTCATATAAGCTATAATTTTGGCAGCTTTGATTATAATTACTTTTGAATTTTTCAATTTTAACTTGTGAGAGTGATTCTTGCATTCTTCAATTCTTGATCGAACTGAATCTGACTTATCAAAGATTAACTGGCTTCGGAGCGTCATTTTACTCAATCCAATAGTTAGTGCCTTGGGATATGTTTCCATTATGTCACACTCCTATCAGACCTATTTTGGCTTTCCAGGATTAGATCTTAATCTTAATTATGGGTTACATGATCATGAGGTTCGCATCAAGACATAACAACATTACTTGTGGCTAAAAGAGTTCGTAATCCATTCGGGTCATGAGTCCTTGAAAAATCTGAAAGGACAAGGTAAGTTGAATAGGAGGCATGCAAACTGGGTTGAATTCATTGAAACTTTTCCATACGTAATCAAGTATAAGCAAGGTAAAGAGAATATCCTAGCTTATGCACTTTCATGTAGGTATGTTCTTTTACACACCATGAATACTAGATTGTTAGGCTTTGAATATGTGAAGGAATTGTATGATAATGATTCTAACCTTGCCAAGATTTATAATGCATGTGGACGTTCGAATTTTGGTAAGTTTTATTTGATGAATGGTTATTTGTTGAAGGAGAATAGATTATGTGTTCCTGCTAGTTCTTTGCATCAATTACTTGTTCGTGAAGCACATGGGGTGGTCTAATGGATCACTTTGGGGTTGTGAAAACCTTGGATGTATTGCATGAGCATTTCTATTAGCTAAAGATGAAAAAAGATGTGCAACAAATTTGTGAACAGTGCATTGCTTGTAGAAAAGCAAAATCTAGAGTACAACCGTATGGACTATATACACCATTACTTGTCCCTACTGAACCTTGGGTAGATATCCCTATGGACTTTATTTTAGGTTTACCTATGTCAAAGAAAGGTACAGACTTTATTTTTGCTATGATTGGTAGGTTTTCTAAAATGGCGCACTTCATTGCATGCAATAAAACCGATGATGCATCTCATATCGTAGACTTGTTCTTTAGGGAGATTGTACGTTGCATGACATTCCTAAAAGTATAGTCGTAGATCATGATGTTAAGTTCCTCAGCTACTTTTGGAAGACCTTATAGGGTAAGTTGGGAACTAAGCTCTTATTTTCGATAACATGTCATCCTCAAATAGATGGACAAATTGAGGTAGTGAATAGAACATTATCCCAACTTTTGCATGTTATAATTCAAAAGAATTTAAAAAGTTATGAATAATGTTTGACTTATGTTGAGTTTGCTTATAATAGAACTGTGCATTTGACCACTGGCTTTTCTCCTTTTGAAATTGTTTATGGTTTTAATCCACTAACTCCTATGGACTTAATTCCTTTGTGTTTTGAAGAAAGGGTAAGTTTAGATGGTGAAAAGAAAGCAAAGATGGTGAGACAACTCTATGAGGGAGTTCGACTGCAAATAGAGAAAAAGAATAGACTTTATGCTTCTAAAGCAAATAAGGAACGTAAACTGGTTGTTTTCCTACCCGGTGATTGGGTTTAGGTGCACATGCATTAGGAACGATTTCCTAACTAAAGAAAATCAAAATTACAACCTCGTGGTGATAGTCCATTTCAAGTTTTAGAGAGAATCAATGACAACATATACAAAATTGACCTTCCAGGTGAGTATGGTGTTAGTGCTACCTTTAATGTTTCTAATCTTACATTGTTTGACACAGATTTTGATTTGAGGTTGAATCCTTTTGAGGAGAGAGGGGATGATGTAGACCAGCCTAGAAACACTAGCAAGGACCTATTACATGTTCCAAATGGTCCAATGACTCTGTCCAAGATAAAGGCATTGAAAGAGGTATTGAATGCATTGTTTTTAAATGTTTCAACCAAGTCAGAATTGAAAGGTCCATTAGAGTATCAAGAGGAGACCCTAGTACATCTTATCTATGTGCAAGAGGGGTCTAATATAACCTTATTTGGGCCATGAGGTGAGAACAACAAAGGAAACAAAAGAATCCTACTACAACTTGGAAACAACATGGGTGGCTACCTTTTCCTTTTGTTTCTAGGATTAGAGGACTATATGAAAAGCTATAAATAAGCCTTGAATCAATTCTATAATATTTTACTTCCTTTTCTTCTTCTCATAATAGAACATGGATTTAATATTAGGGGCTTTATTTTATTTTGTTAGTTATAGCCCAAGGCATGTTTGGGCTTAATTAATACTTTTTTTTTCTAGTTAGAATCCAAGACTTATTTGGATTAAGTTATGGGTTTTTCAGTTTAGGGTGTTGGATCACTTTTTTAGTGGACCTCATATAAGTCCACATAAGGGGTCCATTAGGGTTAATTTTTTAAGAACTATTTAAACTCATTTAAGCCACAATTTCGGTAGCTTTGATGATAATTACTTCTGAATTTTTCAGTTTTAACGTGTGAGAGTGATTCTTACATTCTTCAATTCTTAAACGAACTGAATCTAACTTATCAAAGATTAACTAGCTTCGTGGTGTCATTCTACTCAATCCAATAGTGTTGGTGCCTTGGAATAAGTTTCCATTGTGTCACACTCCTATTAGACCTATTTAGGCTTTGCAGGATCAGATCTCAATCTTGATTGTGGGTTGCATAACCACGACATCATGAGGTTCACATCAAACAATTTGCATATCATCAGATTTATCAGTCTTAATTTCACTGGAAGTAGTTTGAAATTGATTATGAACTAATTTTTTTAGTAAAGTTCACTTCCTATAAATCATTATCATCTCCAGATTTCTTACAAATATTGAAAATATTCATATCTAATGTTATGTTTCTAAAAGATAGCTTCATTAGTCCATTCCAACAATTAATCAATGTATTAGAAGTTGTAAGAAACAGACGTCCTAAAATAACAAGAAATGAATTACATGCTTCAATAGCTTGTGTGTCCAAGTGATTAGTACTTAAAAGTGCATTTTTATCATGGTTTTATATCATCATTTTGCACTTGAAGTATCAATAACTCCTTAACTAAAGCATGTTTTATAATAATATATCTAATAATATAAGATACCTTTAATTTGTGGTAAATGTTCATTTTAAATGTAGGCCTATCACATAAATGAAAGGTTTGATTGATGACTTTAAGAACTTAAATTGCAAGGGCAAAAAGATGACCAAAATTAGAAAAGAGATGTCGGTGCAATCCAAACCGGAACACTATTCGGTAATTGGGTCATATCTGGAGCTATAGATCTCAGATTTAGGTCTACTTTATATGGATGGAAAGGTAAGACATAGGCCTACAACTTTCATATGGAGCCTAAGATCTGAAAAGACCATTTTCAAGTCCAAATTGTACCAACAACAAAGAAGCCCGAATCTGTCCTCCAACCCGAGCACTGTTCAGTATTTTGGCCATATCTGGAGTTCTAGAAGGCCAAATGAGCTGAATTATTTTACACAAGAAAGCTGAGACAATTGCCTACAACTTTCATGTTTTCAAGTGGCTCCAATTTTTACGTTATCAATGACGTTTTGGGCAGACAAGAGAAGATAAGGATTGTCACCAAGTCAAAAGTTGGTCACCCACTCATCAATTAGTCATCAAATCAATAGTTCTCAATTTTGGCCTATAAAGGGAGGCATTTGCCATGCATTTAGGCATCTTGGTCTCCAGATCAAGATCATGCTTTTGCTTTCTCTCTTTGTATCTTTTGTAATGTTTATGCTTTGCTTTTATTAATATTAAGTTTATGCCTTTCATTTCCTTTCCTTTACTTAGTTAACTCTTATCTTATTTATGTTCTTATTTTGTTTATTTATTTTTCTTTCTTTTATTATGTCTAGCTAAGTTTATTATGTTAAGGTGAAAAGGTTACACTAATGGTGTAAGAATAAGTATAGTGTAAACTTAATATGGACTTTAATGTTTGATACTAACATGTTTTATATTTGTTATCTTGTTCACTCTTTAATACTTTGCTTGTTAAATGACTAATCTTGATTTATGTTGTATAACACTTGGTACAACAAATGCTTGGCACTTTCATAGCCCATAATGTATGGTATAACCGACACCTGAGCTATGAAAGGAACTTGATTTGTTGTTAACATAAGTTATAATCATGAATGCTTGACGACATTTACAAGTATTAGCATTAATCAAATAAGATAACTAATGTAATCATGTTAACAATCTATAATCAGATTGAAACCTCCTTTGTGTGTGGTTTCCAATTGAATAATAAGAGTTTATACTATACTTGTTTGACATACCATTAGTGGATCCTCTAACCTTGACATTTGTTATTATCGTCGTTTAATCCTTACGTTAATATTCTATCTCCAAGTTCTCTTCTTCTTCTTCTTCTTCTCTTTCTATTTCTTTATTATTATTATTATTATTATTATTATTATTATAATTATAATTGTTATTGTTATTATTATTATTGTTATTACTATTATTATTGTTATTGTTGTTGTTGTTATTGTTGTTGTATTATAATTGGTACAATTAACCTCCCTGTGGTTCGACCCCGGTCTTGCCGGGTTATTTATTGCTTCGACACTCCTGCACTTGGGAGAAGACATCAATCTTTTAGTCGTGTCACCAAGACAATAAAATCCACAAGAACAATGAATTTATCGACTTGTACTAACACATCTTTAATTATTCATCTAGGCACTTTTATAGATCTATTGGCAAGTAAAAGAGTTACAAAAGTTGGTTTTAACTCACCTAGATTGAAACTCTAAAAATCTGAATATGGAAGTAAATTCACACTAGCTCCAAGATCAAGTACGGCTCCTTCAATTGTATGTTCTCCAATAAAGAAAGAAATTATAGGACAACCAGGGTTTTTATATTTCAACGCATTATTGTTCTAAAGAATGACACTTACTTGTTCGGCTAAAAAGGCTTTCTTTTTCACATTCATTTTTCTCTTCACTATGTATAGATCTTTCAAAAATTTAGCATATGAAGGAACCTGTAGTGTCCCAATTTCGGCTTAGGTTTCTATTGGGAAGGAGAAAGGGAAGAGCATTATGCAGCTGGACATACAACTGCAAACAACTTTAGAAAGAGCAAGGGTTACCTTCTCTCTCCTCCTTATATTTATACTCCCTATTAGATGTATTCTTATCCTTGTTTTGGTCTATCCAAAACCGGTTTTGCCCCTCCCTCCAGCTCCTTAAGATAATTTAAAAATAACTATGTCGCTGCTAATTCAGGAAATCGGTAGTGAAAACTGTGTCGCTGCCGATTCTGAAATTGGCAGCAAGACTACATCGCTGCCAATTTCTAAATCAACAACGAAACGACATCACTGTCGATTTAGGAAATTAACAGCAAAAACTGCATCGCTGCTGATTTCTAAATCGGCAGCAATGGTGGAGTCGTCAATTCTCTCTCTTTCTCTCTCTCTCTCTCTCTATATATATATATATTTTTTTTTTCTTTTGGGCGTTTTCATTCTCCCCCCCTTGACATGAATTTTGTTCTTGAAATTTAAGAGGTTCCATACTGCATACTTAGTAGTTCAAATAAATTGGGGTACTTTTTCCTTATCTCAGCCTCCCTCTCCTAAGTTTCCTCTTCTATTTAAGCATTTCGCCATAAGATTCTGACGATGGGGATCTTTTTACTTCATAGCTCCTTTACTTCCTGATCAAGTATCCTTATGGGCCTCAATTCCAGTGTTAGGTCTTCCTTGACTTCTACTAGAACCTAGGGTAGAATTTGGGTGGGGTCCACATCAACCTTTCTTAATAATAAGACATGGAACACATCATAGACCTTGGCTAACTATGGGGGCAAGTCCACTTTGTAAGCTACTAGCCCTACTCACTATAAGATTTTGAAGGGTTCGATAAAGTAGGGAGTTAACTTCCCTTTCAATTCAAACCGTAACATGTTCTTCCATGGGGCTACCTTCAGGAACACCTGGTCCCCCGTACTGAACTCGAGAGGTTTTCTCCTCACATCAGCATGCTTCTTCTGTCTATCCTGTGTGGCTTTGATGCGATCCCTGATAGTCCTCACTTTCTCCGTGGTGACTTGGACCAACTCAACGCTATTAACTTTTGGTCCCCAATTTCCTCCTAACATAAAGGAGTCCTGCATGTCCTACCATTCAAGGCTTCATATAGGGCCATCCCTATTGTGGCTTGGTGACTATTGTTATACGTGAACTCCACCAATGCCATGTGTTCCTCCTAGTTTCCTCCAAATTCTAGCATACAAGCCCGTAATAGGTCTTCCAAGACTTGGATGACTCTTTCTGATTGGCCATCCGTTTGAGGGTGAAACGTAATGCTCATGTCCAATCTTGTTCCCAAGGCATGTTGTATACTCAGCCAAAGTCAAGAGGTGAACCTAGGATCTCATTCCGATACAATGGACACTAGAATCAAATGGAGCTGTACTACCTTATTTATGTAGATCTTGGCAAGCTTGTTGATTAGTACTTAAAAGTGCATTTTTATCAAGATTGTATATCATTATTTTGCACTCGAAGTATCAATAACTCCTTTATTAAAGCATGGTTTATAATAACGTATCTAATAATATAAGATACCTTTAATTTATAGTAAATGTTCATTTTAAATGTAGACCTATCACATAAATGAAATGATTGATCGATGAATTTAAGAACTGAAATTGAAAGGACAAAGAGATGGCCAAACTTAGAAAAGTATGGATTTCTTTATAGGCAAAAATAGTATGGATTTCATCAACCGATATACAATGACCTATATCGCGTCATTTCCTTTCCTCCCTTTAGGAAATCCTAACACAAAACTCATGGTGATCATCTCCCACTTCCTTTCTGGAATTTGTAATGGTTGTAATGGTGTTGCTAACCTTTAGTGTTCAAGCTTGACTTGTTGACATATCCCATACTTAGACATATACTTAGCTATATCCCTTTTCATATTAGGCCACCAATAGCGGTGTTTCAGGTCTCGATACATTTTAGTGCTGCCGAGATGTATGGAGAACTTGGACTAATGTGCTTCTTGTAGAACCATTTGTTTGACTATTTCGTCATCAGGCACGTACAAACATTGTCCCATCATCAAGGATCCATCATCCGCTACATGGAATTTTGTTTCTACCCTGGTCTCCACATTCTTCCTAATCTTGGACCCCTCCTTGTCACAGAATTGGGCATGTAGTATCTGTTCTCGATATATTGGTTTTACCAATAGTTGGGCTACTAACCCACCTCCTACATTAATGTCCAACTCTGCACCCATCTCTTTCAATTCCACCAATTGCTGCTCCTTTCCCTCTGTTAACCTTCCTAGGGTGGCTTTATTTTTGTGACTAAAGGCATCTGCCACCACATTTTCTTTCCCAGGGTGGTATTTTATGGTGTAGTCATAATCTTTAATGAGCTCTATCCACCTTCTTTGTCTCATGTTCAGCTCCTTTTGCAACATCAAATACTTCAAGCTCTTATGATCAGTAAAAATTTGGGTTTGAGACCCATACAAATAGTGTCTCCATGTCCTCAAGGCAAATACTACAGCAGCCAACTCCAGGTCGTGCACCGGGTAGTTCACCTCATGAGTCTTTAACTATCTTGATGCATACGTGATCACCTTCCCATGTTGCATCAAAACATACCCCAATCCCTTCCTCGAGACATCACTATATACCATAAAACCCTCGGTCCTTGAGGGAAGGGTTAACACTGAAGTAGTGGTGAGCCTCCTCTTCAATTCCTAGAAGCTTTTCTCACATTCTTCCGACCACATCCATTTCTTATTTTTCCTAGTTAGCTAGGTCAAAGAGGTTATGATCAGGGAAAAACCTTTAATAAATCTCTTGTAATATCCTACAAGTCCCAGGAAGCTACATATTTCGGTGATTGAAGTCGGTCTTTCCTATTTTAAGACTACTTCGACTCTTTAGGGGTCTACAAAAACACCTTCAGCTGAAATGACATGTCCCAAAAATGTCACTTTCTTCAGCCAAAATTTACATTTACTCAGTTTTGCATATAACTAGTGATCTCTCAAGGTTTGTAAGGTTTGTCTCAAGTGTTCTTCGTGCTCCTTGAAAGAATTAAAGTACACGAGTATATCATCAATGAATACCACTGCAAACATATCAAGGTATGGTTGGAAAACCCGATTCATCAAGTCCATGAAGAGGGCTAGGGCGTTCATCAACCTGAACAGTAGCACCAAAAATTCATAGTGTTCGTAACGAGTTCTAAATGCACTATTTGCTACATCTGCTTCTTCAATCTTCATCTGATAGTACCCTGATCTCAGATCTATCTTCAAAAATACTCTTACTCCCTTTAATTGATAAATAAATCATCTATTTGAGGTAATGGATACTTGTTTTTCATTATTTTTTTGTTCAGTTGTCGATAGTCAATACAAAGTCTATGGGTTTCATCTTTCTTTCTTACAAATAGAACCAATGCTCCCAAGGAGAATTACTAGGCCGTATAAACCCTTTATCTAATAATTCCTATAGTTAAGTCTTTAACTTGTTTAGTTCTGCCATAGCCATCCTGTATGATTGTTGAGCTATAGGTGGGACTTCAGGAAAAGTGTCTATAGACACCTCTACCTCTCGCTCTCAGGTTAGTCCTAGTAGTTCTTCGGGAAACACATCTGGGAATTCCTTCACCATAGGAATATCCTTCAGTCATGGACCTTCATCATTAGAGTTCAAGATTTATGCGAGGTATCCCATACATCCATTTGTTAAAAGTTCTTGGGCTGTTACCACCGATATTAAGGTAATCGGTTTGAGAATTTGATACGACCAAAAGATTAATGTCTTCTCCCAAATGCAGAAGTGTCAAAGTAATAAATAACCTGGCAAGACTGGGGTCGATCCAGAGGGAGGTTAATTGTACAAATTATAAATAACAATTATAAATAATAATAACAGTAACCACAATAACAACAATAATATTAGTAGCAATAATAATAATAATAATAATAGTAATAATA
>NW_011501812.1:19247-19392 GCF_000495115.2 Populus euphratica
TCTTTGACCCATGTAACGAGCTTTCAGCTAATGACTCCCAGATCAGTTGGTCTTAGGGCATTACGTGTTGAGACACCCCTGCGAGCTTAGTAACTCAGGTCGTAGATACTGTTACGTAGATAGTGTAATGTTTGATTCCCTTAAG
>NW_011501812.1:22753-23076 GCF_000495115.2 Populus euphratica
AGATATGACCCAATTACCGAACAGTGTTCCGGTTTGGATTGCACCGATATCTCTTTTATAAGTTATGCCAAATGTGGAGCAAATTATAAGATCCTTTCTTTGGTCAGGTTCAGATATGAGAACTACTGGGGCTAAAGTGGCTTGGGATCATGTATGTCTTCCAAAAAAGGAGGGGGGGCTAGGAATAAAAAGGATAACAGAATGGAACAAGATTGCTTTGTTGAAACACATTTGGAACCTGTGCAATGACTCAGATGGCTCAATCTGGTCTACTTGGATCAGATCTAATCTATTGCGAGGTAGGAATTTATGGACAATCAAGA
>NW_011501812.1:24113-26181 GCF_000495115.2 Populus euphratica
AAATTAAAGGTATCTTATATTTTTAGATATATTATTATAAAACATGCTTTAGTTAAGGAGTTATTGATACTTCAAGTGCAAAATGATGATATAAAACCTTGACAAAAATGCAGTTTTAAGTACTAATCAGAATTCTGTCTTCTTTAAAAATCATTCTTTCACCCTTATGTGTTTGGAAAGTAACAATTTTAGCATAACAATCTATTAGAGCCTTGTATTTACTCAACCAATTCATGCCTAGTATTATGTCAAAATCATGCAGCTTAAAGGAATCAAGTCTACTTCTATTTCATACCCAGATAGATTGACCCCCACATCCACATACACAATATTTTTTCCAACCATGTTCCCCATTGGAGTTCCAATTACAAACCCCTTCTCCACTATTTCTATTCCCTTTCTTAATTTAGTGACAATTCTCTTAGCAATGAATGAGTGGGTGGCACCTGGATCAAACAACACATGGACATTAAAATCATTCAATAGTAATGTACCTGCCACCACATCCAATGCAACCTTGACCTCTTCCCGTGTCAGGTGGAAGACCCTCCTTGAGATCTGATCATTTTGTGCCCTCGGTCTCCCTCGACTGGAGTTTGCTTCTAATTGAGAAGATCTCACTGGCCTATTCACGGTGACTGA
The DNA here is from genome assembly GCF_000495115.2 of Populus euphratica. Lineage (NCBI taxonomy): Eukaryota > Viridiplantae > Streptophyta > Magnoliopsida > Malpighiales > Salicaceae > Populus > Populus euphratica. Next base: position 24,756 of record NW_011501812.1, read on the forward strand.
TTATTGGTGGCTCTGACTAGGTTGTCTATTGCTCTGTACCTATCCAGTGTTCCTTTTAGGGCAGTCCCTCTTATAATGACCTCTTCCACCATAGTAATGCACCCTTAACTCAGATACTAGCAGTTCCTCCACCTATGACCTTCTCCTCTACATAGAAAACATCGCCCGGGGAAAACTGAACAGTCCCTAGGGTGTTTTTGTCCATATTTTATACAAAAAGGATAGTCAACACCCTTGCAATCACTGGTCCCAGCTGAAGAGTTTGCCCTTGAGTGCGGTTGTCCAACCATCACTCTCCCACTTGACTATTGGTGGAGTAGTAAATCAAACTACCTTTTTTCCTATACTGCTCAAATACTCCACTTTTTCCTTTCTTCGGGAGTGGTGGCTTCCCGTTGAAATAGTCTCCACTCTTTTTTTGCCTATACCCTAATGTCCCCCTTGGTTTTCTCTAATACAAGACTCTAGAGCTCGGGCAGCCTCAATCAACTCTCTCAGCGATTTAAACCACAAGGCGATCAATCCTTGTCTCAAATCTTGTCGCATACCATCTCTCTACTTCCAAATCATATGTTCCTCTATCGGCATATATTATGGGGCAAACAATGAAAGATCATGGAACCTCCTTTCGTACTCCAACACCGACATATCACCTTGTCTAAATGCCAAGAACTCTTGTTCTTTTACCTTGTGATGGTACCTGGAATAAAACTGATTCTCAAACTCTGTCTTGAAATCACTCAAAGTTAATGTCTCGGTTGCACGCCTCAGCTGAACTGTTTCCCACTATGTCATGGCCCTAGCGGACAGTAACTGGGTTGCATAATTTACCCTCAAACCCTCAGGTATGCTTATTTGAATCATGATCTTTTCTACCTTCCTAATCCATCTCCTAGCTATCTTTGCATCTTCTTCCCCCATATATAGTTCACAGCCCATTTCCCTCGTACTTTTGACTAGTCGACTAGTAGCACCACATTATCCGTGGTCGAGCTAGTCATGGGGCTACCTGTGGAATCTGCGTGGTGGGGGTTATTCATGTCGCCGAACCAGCCATACCCTTCATCACTGCATTAACTATTTATACAAGGAGTCCCGCATCTACATATTATAGGGGTATACCAGTTGGAATAGTTGACAGTTGTGTTCCTGATCTTTCTTGTTGCTCGACTACAACTGGGGGTACTTCCTTTATCTGGTTAGGCCTCCGACCTTCTTGATTAGTACTTAAAAGTGCATTTTTATCATGGTTTTATATCATCATTTTGCACTTCAAATATCAATAACTCCTTAACTAAAATATGTTTTATAATAATGTATCTAATAATATAAGATACCTATAATTTATGGTAAATGTCTATTTTTAATGCAGATCTATCACATAAATGAAAGGATTGATTGATGAATTTAAGAATTGAAATTGAAA
>NW_011501812.1:26869-29479 GCF_000495115.2 Populus euphratica
TAACCTCCTTGTGGTTCGACCCCGGTCTTGCCGGGTTATTTATTACTTCGACACTCCTGCACTTGGGAGAAGACAACAATCTTTTCGTCGTGTCACTTCTCCCGCTACCGCGGCTTCCCCTGCAAGGTTTCGGGTGGTAATATCGAAGCATGAGATGTTGTATCATCCAAGGGATCTTCATCTTGCCATCCTTCGGCACCTTGGTTCCCACCCCTCCTCTCTAAGAAGGGTGGCTCAGTTCGTGTCCCTTGTCAGGTACGTACCATCCTGAAATTCACCACAACAATATAATTATTGTGATCCTCAAGATCCAGACCAGGCGATTTGATACCAACTGTAACAACCTGGCTTTTCAAGTCCCAAACAACCTTAATTTTTTTTTTACTTGACACATATCGTGTCGATAATTGGCGAACCTATTTCCTCACATCATCAAAATGCAATCTGTACATCAATGACATTCAACATTTTATTTAAAAGTGAATCTTACATAAACATATAATATTATGTTTACATGATTAGGAGTTCACATTATAATATACATACATAGACATGAGTTTGCATTCCTATCCTAATAATAGTCATCATAGTCATCACGAATTTAAACAAAAGGATCTAATAAAAGTTATACGTTTAATGCATTGATTCATACAAAATACATCATGATTTAGGATGCACCTACATCATTCCTTGCAAAAGTAGGTTCTCGTGTATCAGGTTTCATAGGCATCTCATTGATGTGATGTCCCTACTGCAGTACAAAACATTTAACAGAATGCAATTGCTTATTAATAATAATGATAATAATGATCTGGCAGATTAATGAAACATTAACATTATTCCATGTTTGATGCATGATATTTATAGTTTCTTCATTTACTTGGTATACATAACTTGTAGTGCATATAGATACACTAATTTTTACAATCAACCATAATCTTAAACTCAGTTATCCTCTTAACGCATCATTTGCTGAGGTTAACCATTCACTCACCCTGATCATCCATTTCGAATGCCTTTAGTCGAAGCTACTCAATCATTTGTCCCAATCATCCTTTCAGATGCCATTAGCCGAGGATAAATTAGTCGTTTGTCCTGGTCATCCCTTCAAATGCCATTAGCCAAGGCTAATCATTCCTTTGTCCCAATCATCCCTTCGGATGCCATTAGCCAAGGCTAATTAGTCATTTGTCCCGATCATCATTTTGGATGCCATTAGTTAAGGCTAATCATTCCTTTATCCCAGTCATCCCTTTGGATGCCATTAGTCGAGGCTAATCAATTGTTTGTCCTGGTCATCCCTTCAGATACCATTAGCCAAAGCTAATCAACCATTTGACAACATTTAAACGTTTGACAATATGATATCTATTCTAACCCATTATGGTAACATTCATGTTAAAGTACCTCATTATTTAACTTATGAAAAAGGAAGGTGGAAGTCACCTACCTGCTCCACCTATGGGTTGTTCTTGTTGTGACAATGGTCCAATGTTGAACGCACCACCTAAGACATCAATAGTCACAAATCAGTACATTTGCATTTTTAAATCATATTCGTCACCACACTTCTTTCAAAAGTTCATATGTTCACATTCAAGTGTTCCACATTTTACACCATCATACCATGAAATTGTTACTAGCATTTAAGTCATTTCTACCTAGGAGGCTTATGGTAAAAATCGGCAGCGAGAACTGGTTTGTTGCCCGCAGCCAATTCGGCAGCAAAAACTATTTCACTACTGGCGCCACAATTTCAGCAGCAAATGCTAAATCGTAGCAGACAACTCAATTTCAGCAGCGAATCACAATTTCACTGCAGCCAACTCAACTTCGATAGCGAATTACAAATTTGTTGTAGAACATGAAATTCGGTAGCGAATGCTAATTTGCTATAGACAACTCAACTTCGGTAGCGAATGCTAATTTGCTGCAGCCGACACAGTTTCAGCAGTGAATCACAATTTCGGTGTAGAACACACAATTCGGCAGTTAATGCTAATTCACTGCAGAAGACTCAATTTCGGCAGCAAATACTAATTTGTTGTAGCCGACATAGTTTTGACAGATTCGGACTTCTTTGTTGTTGCTACAATTTGGACTTAAAATGGCCTTTTTAAGTCTTGGGCTCCATATGAAAGTTGTAGGCCTATGTCTTACCTTTCTATCCATATAAAGTAGATCTAAATCTGAGATCTACAACTCTAAATATGACCCAATTATCGAACAGTGTTTCGGTTTGGATTGCACCGACATCTCTTTTCTAAGTTTGGTCATCTCTTTGTCCTTTCAATTTCAATTCTTAAATTCATTAATCAATCCTTTCATTTATGTGATAGGCCTGCATTTAAAATGAGCATTTACCACAAATTAAAGGTATCTTATATTATTAGATATATTATTATAAAATATGCTTTAGTTAAGAAGTTATTGATACTTCAAGTGCAAAATGATGATATAAAACCTTGTTTACATTATTGTTAACATGATTACATTAGTCATCTTATCAATTGTTTTTTCAATGATGTCCCCTTATGCTAAAGCTTCAGGGATGACCCCCAAAACTTGTTTACCTCCTAAAAATACAGCTATTGACATACCTCTTATTAA
>NW_011501812.1:30879-31993 GCF_000495115.2 Populus euphratica
ACCAATCTTTCCTATTAGAGTTCACTATTTTCTCCCGAATGTGTTTGATCTCCTTATTGGCAAGCTCTACTTGTTTGAGGGGGTTAAGGGGTGGTAACTTTGTGTGTGATTCCATATTTCTTCATTAAAGACTCAAATGGCTTATTGCATAAATGTGTTCCACCATCACTTGTCATGGCTCGAGGGATTCCAAATCAACTCAAAATATTTTCTTTCAAAAACTTTATCACTGTTTTGTGATCATTATTTCAACTTGGAATTGCCCCTATCCATTTTGAAACATAATCTACTGCAACTAATATGTACAAGAAACCAAATGATGGAGGAAATGGAACCATGTATTATATACCCCAACAGTCAAAGATCTTAATGACAAGAATAGGATTTAAAGGCATCATGCGATGTTTTGAAGTAGATCCCAACTTTTGACAATTTTCAGAAGAGTTGCAGAATGTATATGAGTCCTTAAACATGGTGGGCCAATAAAATCCACTTTGTAAAATTTTTGCAGTTGTCTTTCTCAATGAGAAATGGCCCCCACATGCCTTAGAATGACAAAATTTAATGACACTACTTACCTCATATTTGAATAAATATGGGTCATCCAATAAAAGTTCTTCACTTCATTCAAGAACTTTCTTTTATCCTGGGTACTCTAATGAGCTGGGAATTATTCTAAAATAATAAAATTGACAATATTAGTAAACCAAGGCATTGTAGAGTCAAAAAGTAAAGATTTATCTGGAAAGTAGTTATCGATTGGTGTGATGTTAGTTTTCGAATCTGTTGTCAATCTTGACAAATAATCTATAACAACATTTTCAGTGCCTTTCTTATCTTTGATTGTGATATCAAATTCTTGAAGTAACAAAATCCACCGCACCAATCTAGCCTTAAAATTTTCTTAGAAAGAAGATATTTCAAAGCTGGATGATCACTTAAAACAACAACAGGTGAGCCAACAAGATAAGACCTGAATTTTTCACATACAAATACTACTGCAAGTAATTCTTTTTCAGTGGTGGTGTAATTTATTTGAACATTATTTAAAGTTTTACTTGCATAGTAAATTACATAAGGTTTCTTATCTTTTCTTTGTTCCAAAACAACACTT
>NW_011500022.1:0-34375 GCF_000495115.2 Populus euphratica
TGCCTCTGGATAAGCCTCTGTCTTGTCTCCTTCCTCGAGTGTTGATGTTGAAAGCTGAACCTGAATTTGAGCTTTCACCCGAGTCTTTTCTTCGTACTTCTTCATCTAAAATCAGGTCTCGGATATCATCATACTTTAATTTGGATTTTCCAGCTGAGTTGCTTACGGCTGTTCTCATACCTTCCCAACTGCTTGGAAGTGAAGCTAGAAAAATAAGTGCTCGGATCTCATCATCAAACTCAATTTCAACGGATGACAATTGATTTGTGATGGTGTTGAAATTATTAAGATGCTGTGTAACAGAGGTGCTTTCTGTCATCTTCAAGTTGAACAGCTTCTTCATCAAGTGCACTTTGTTATTTGCTGATGACTTCTCATACATCCCAGACAAGGCTTCCATCAATCTTGCTGTGGATTTCTCTTTTGTAACATTATGAGCAACTCTTCTTGACAATGATAGCCGGATAATGCCTAAGACTTGTCTATCAAGTATTTGCCAATCTTCTTCTGACATGTTTTCTGGCTTGCTCCCCAACAGAGGAAGATGAAGTTTCTTCCCATATAGATAATCTTCAATTTGCATTTTCCAATATCCAAAATCAGTTCCATCAAATTTTTCAATTCCTGCAGCCTTTATTTCATCAGCCATTTTTACTCTTTCTCGGATTTGAATCTCAAAAATCTGACCTTACAGATGTGTCCGGAATGGCCAAAAATGCTGGAAACGACACTGAGATCACCCAAATCGGACTTCGGATGGCTCCGATTTAAACAATCAAAAATTGAGATAACTGGACGCTGCAGATGAAGCCACGTGGCAGGAGGAATAGTCTCTGCGCCACACCGGATCAAAACCCTGTTATGCTGACGTGGCAAGCTGACGTGTCAGACACGTAGGCAATGTGGGGTCCACCTAATCTGACGTGGCAGATCCGCGGAGATTTTCGACTGACGTGACGGTGATGACGTGTCGGCTGACGGGGGTTGACCGGTCAGACTGCTGATGTGGCAGGGTGTGCGGCTGCTGACTGTGCCGGACGGCTGATGTGGCTGCTGACGTGGCAGTGTCAATTTGCAGGAAACGGCGAGAAAGACGCGTGAAGCGCGTACGGCGCGTCTGTGCGCGTGGACAGTACTGGTGGTGACGCGTGCAGGCGCGTGCGGGCATGCAGGACGTCTAAGTTTCGCCGGGTTTTCACCAGTGGATTCCTCTCGTCGTCCTCTTCACGGTGGTATGTTCAAAAACACGTTTTGAGAACTTTGATTTTTGAGTTTGGATTAAACACCCTCTTTTTCAAGAACTTTCAAGAACAAGCTCTGATACCAGTTGTTAGGAGATCCAAACATTCAAACACACACAAATTTACGTGGTTCGGCAACTTGCCTACTCCACGGAGCTACTGGTTTGTATTAATCAAGCTCAAAAGCAATACAAACAACAAAACAAGGAGGAGGAGAAAACTTCTCAACTCAACTCAACTCTCACCCTTAGCTCTCTTTCTGTGTTTCTCTCTATCTCGTGTTCTGTCTCAGCTATCAATACACCTTCTATTTATAGCTGAGGAGGGAGATGATTGTTCAACAATGGTGGGCAAGTTAGGCACCTACCATTTGACTATGACTTCAACCATGGCTGCCACCAAACATGGCTGCCACCGGCCATTTGTGTCCACACACATAACAGCATCTGGTGCAGTTGGTCAGCTTGTGGAGCAGATTGCTAATTTGATGGGTTGCTATGTTGTTGGAAGTGCAGGTAGTAAAGAAAAGGTGGGAAAACCTTTGTTACTCTTTTCATTATTTCACTTGACATGCTTTTATCCTATGGCTTCTTACTTCACTAGCTACAATTTGCGTGAGGAAGTTGTTAATCAGATTAGTCCATCCTAGACATGTGAATTTGATCGCATCTTGTTTTGATTTCATGGTATTATAGGTTGAACTGTTGAAGAGCAAATTTGGGTTTGATGGTGCTTTCAACTATAAAGAGGAACATGACTTGGATGCTGCCTTAAAACGGTCAGTCCATATAAAGAAAGATTCACAAATCACTTTCATGAATCCAGAATCCATGGAAGTGATCCAGATTTACGGTTTTGTATATGAAACTTGAGATTGAGAAAACATCCCTTATATATGATTTGAGGTTTGTTTCCATTACTAGGTACTTCCCCGAAGGCATCGACATTTACTTTGAGAATGTTGGGGGGAAAATGCTTGATGCTGTGCTTCTAAACATGAGATTGCGCGGCCGCATTGCTGCTTGTGGAATGATCTCGCAGTACAATCTTCATCAACCTGAAACCATTCAAAACTTGACGAATATTGTTTATAAGCGGATTCGAATACAAGGGTTTGTGGTTATGGATTACTTTGACCAGTACTCCAAGTTCTTGGATTTTATTCTGCCTTGTATCAGAGAAGGGAAGATTGTTTATGTGGAAGACATAGCTGAAGGACTCGAGAGTGGCCCTGCTGCTTTGATCGGCCTTTTTAGCGGCCGCAACATCGGAAAGCAAGTAGTGAAGGTTACTGATGAGTGATCAGTATTCTTCAGCATACCTTAGCATTATTTTTGAGTGATATTAAAGCAGTTTAATTTTATAGGCCTATTTTTAGCAGCCTACCTTGATCTTCATCAGAATTTTTAGACATTATAGAGATGTAAAACCGCATTTCGGGTATGACAATAAGAGAGATGGCTTACATATCTTGTTAAGCTCTTTTTCATGCATGATCATAGACAATATCAGTTGAAGATTTTCGATTATTATGCCATGAACAACTACTTTTTCTCTTATGCTTGAAAACGATGACGATTAACATAGCATTGTTTGCAATTTACCAAAATATTGTTGAAGATTACGTTAATGACTATTATCATGATTCCTTGGATCCTGTATTGTCTTACGTAAGAGAGAAGGGAAGATAAAGTAGGAGGAGGACATTGATGAAGGACGATAGAGTGGCCCTGCAGCTCTGGTACGTGTGCGTTTTCTGTGGTCTTTAACAGTGTAAGGATATGTGATGGGACCCATTAACATGTATAATCTTAAGTTCTCAAAAATAAATATAAAGGTAATGGGACTCTAAAATGGAAATTGAACCACACAATATTTAAAAAAAAAACTTTTCTAAGCAAAATTATTCCAAAAATGCAAAAATTATCTTCATTAATTTCGAAGTAGTGATTTTTACGAATATTCTGAATAATTGGTTTAATTTGCGTATCCCTCCTACATGGCCCATCAACCCATCCGCCTTTACTACTTTACCGTGAAAGATAAGCCGACAGTTGTAACTTGAAGCTTCCAGAGAGTTTGGAGACCGTGCCTGAGCTCAACAATGGCAGGTAGTGGTGAAACAGTGAGCAACAAGCGTGTGTTATTCAAGAAATATGTGTCTGGTTTCCCAAAAGAATCAGACATGTATGTTGCCACTACTACCACTGAACTCAAAGTACCAGATGGTTGTAATAATGGGGTTCTTGTTAAGAATCTCTATCTTTCTTGTGACCCGTATATGGTAGTTTTGATGAAGAAGTCCATAGACCCAAGGACTTTCACTTCGTATACCCCAGGCTCTGTAAGCCCTTTTCTTATCTCTCGTTTTTCGTTTTTTGCTTTTGTTTTCTGATTGGGTGCTGAGAATTGGAAAGAAAATGTGTTTAGGAAAGTAAAGTTTTCGGCTTTATGGGTTAGGACAAGTGGGAATTGTGGAGGGTTTTGTTTAATGTTCCTTTCGAGTGATAAGAGGATGAAACTGGTGCCATTTTTGTGATTTTTGTTGAAAGCTTATAGCCTTTATTGAAAGACTATTGATTCCTGTTGACAGCTTAGGACTTAAACAGTTGATCAATGGAATTAAACTTAACAATCTATCAAGCCCGTGTACTGTAGTTTTTTCCAAGTTCTTTAGTCAATATGTTGTGGATTTCTAAGGAAGAATGTCTATTGAAAATTGTGTCCCTTAATTTACCAATCTTGCTGTCATTGCCTACTTATTATAACTGGAAAAGAAAGACGGGGACTAGTTGCATGGGAATATTTCTGTTGCAAAGCATTGGAGAGACATATACCTAAATGGAAATGAACTGTTTGATATTTTATTTCTAAGAATTTTGGAAATTAGACACAGATGATTGGAAATAAATCTCCTGTAAATTTAGCTCAGCTTACATTTTTGAAATTGCTGGTTCGTATATGGCTAGTGTACTAAATTTGCATTTTGTAACTTGTGTGGTGGAAACTTGCCAGCCATTACGTGGGTATGGAGTGGCGAAAGTGGTGGATTCTAGGCACCCGGGCTTTAAAGAAGGCGACTTTGTTTGGGGGACAGTAGGCTGGGAAGAGTACAGTCTTATCACTTCATTCCAACCCTTCTTTAAAATTCAGGATACTGATGTACCCCTTTCATACTATACAGGAATTCTTGGTAAGTCATAGAAGGTTCTGGTATGTGTAAACTATCATCAATTAGATGCATTACAAGAACTTTTGGTCATTACAAACAGAAAATCCCCCATACCATAGGAAAGACGTAATTTTTATCATAGTCATTCCCTGTTATCATTAGCATGTCACTCACTCACCCTGTAAGTTTTTTTTTTTTTTTTTGCCCACAGCAATAACTAGGCGCAATTAAACTTGAATGATGTATATCTCCCCATTCCTAGAAGTTTGCTATTATGTTGCGATAGTTCCTACAACTGAATTGTCTTAGGAGTTAAACAAAATGAACTGAATGTGGTTCTTGGGATCCAAAACTGACTCCAACGCAAGACATTGTTTATTATATTCATTTTTTGTTGTTAGGATAACTTCACTTTCATGTATGGTGTTCTAAGTGTGTTTGGGGTCAATCTTGCAGTGAGCTAATTATAACTCCATGCCACAAAGAGAAGGAAAAAATGCATCTAATAAAATTTGTGCATTGTTGCATAGCAATTCTGCTTTTGTTTCCAAGATTTTCATGTCGCTCTGTTTCTTTGTTTTTCTGTCCTTCCAATTTTTTATTAGGTCTGACTGCTTATGCTGGTTTCTATGAGGTTTGTTCTCCAAAGAGAGGAAATTATGTTTTCATTTCAACTCATTGTATGTGCATTTGCTTTTACAGGCATGCCTGGTATGACTGCTTATTTTGGTTTCTATCAAGTTTGTTCTCCAAAGAAAGGGGAGCACGTCTACATTTCAGCAGCATCTGGTGCTGTTGGTCAGCTTGTTGGCCAGTTTGCAAAGCTAATGGGTTGTTATGTTGTTGGAAGTGCCGGAAGTAAAGAAAAGGTGAGCCAGCATTCACTGTTATACTTTCGTTATTAGGCTATTCCTGGTATCATTGAATCTGGTAAATAAATTTTACTTGCAAAGAACTTTATCTTGTACTTCCCAATTTTCCATCTATTAATGGGCCTACAGCTCATGTTCTGTAAATTTTGAGCACCGTACAGTGCATGATTGTTTCCTATGAGGGAGCACAAACACAAGGCATAGTTTCTTCTTGAAATTTCGTCCATTGACATCACATTGAAGAGTTTGACAACATTGGATCTTGCTTTTCCTTTCTTGCATGTTGTGACCCCCTCCATTGGTTGGGTGATTGACCCTGAGATATATAGTATCTTTTTCTCTTCTCATGTTTAATCAGGTTGATTTATTGAAGAATAAATTTGGGTTTGACGAGGCTTTTAATTACAAAGAGGAGCCTGACTTAAATGCTGCACTGGGAAGGTCAGTATATGTAAATGTTATTGCATTAAGCCAACTCACTGATATACTTAATTTTTTTCAAGTCATCTTTTGCCATCCCATGGAGATTATGTTTCTCTCAAATTTCACCAGCATGAAGTGGACATCTAAAACCATTCATCACCAAAATGTTGTAGAGAACATATTATTTGGGGAGGGGAGGGTAGGGGGAAGAAATGGAGTGATAAACATCACATTAGCTGTGGCAATATGATTTCAAGCATTGATGGTAACTGGCCTCCAACTGTTACAGATACTTCCCTGAAGGCATTGACATATATTTTGAAAATGTTGGGGGCAAGATGCTTGACGCCGTGCTTCCAAATATGAGACTTCGTGGCCGTATTGCGGTATGTGGAATGATCTCACAATACAATCTTGACAAACCTGAAGGTGTATTTAATTTAATGACTGTCGTTTACAAGCGGGTACGCATAGAAGGATTTGTGGTTACAGATTATTATGATCAATATCCCAAGTTCCTAGATTTTGTTTTGCCTTGCATAAGAGAGGGAAAGATAAAGTACATGGAAGACATTTCTGAAGGACTCGAGAATGGCCCTGCGGCGCTGGTAGGCCTTTTCAGTGGACAAAATGTTGGGAAAAAGCTGGTTGTAGTTGCTCGTGAGTGATTGTAGCCCATTGTATCGTTTTCTTTGTTTCTAGCTTTGGGACGAAGGCTGTTATCATTTTAAAAGTTGAAGGTGGTTGTGCACGCATTTTTTCTGTGTAATGGCTGTGTTAATAATTCAAGCCTGGACAATTTTGGTTTGATGATGTGTCCTTCTCAAAGTGTGGTTCCGACTGCTATACTTATAATATTCATTTTCTCCTGCTTCAAAGCCATAGATTTTCATGTAGAAAGATGTTTTTTCATGTTGAAGAAACGACGAAAAAGCTTCTCCCTGCAGTAAATACTGTCACATTTACGGTGCTGAAAAGGATAAAAAACCCACCTCTGAACCCTTCTTTTTGTGGGGCCTGTGCTTTGATCTCTTTCTGTAAGATGGCATTTTGGGGTCTTTACAATGGGGGTCGTTATTGTTGAACTTTTTTTGTTGTTTTTGTTGCTAGAAAGCCATATTGCTTTTAGTTTTTGAATATTTGATGTGCCTTGGATTTTATCTTTAAACAATGAAAAAAAATTATGATCTAGCCAATGCATACTAGAGAGGAGAATCTAGCAAGTTGTGAAATTGCTCAGCTCATACATCGATTTTGTGATTGATTTTAGTGATACTGTAAATGAACTTGAACCAAGGTATCAGAACTTAGCTACCCTCAGGTCCATCTAGCACCTTTCAATGGTGCGCTTCTGCTGCCACTTAATTTGTTGTTTTGCATAAACTAGTCGATTGGTTGAGTGTTGTGGATGATTCAGACAACTGTTTTCTAGTTTTTTTTTTAAAAAAAAATAGATCTCTGTATAAACAACCGATTGATCGCTTCTAGCTTTTCGAGAAACTGGTCAACCAGCTATTTGTCTTCACAGTATGTTATTTTCGCTTCTAATTCTCTGATAACTTTTGCTTCTCTTACCGGTTACCTTCGCCTAGTTTAACCTAGGTAACATGCCCTTTATACTTCTTCGGGTATGTTTTTGTACTTTTATATACATTTTTCTCTTCTACACGATTACTCTTTTTACTCCTCGTTTCTTTCTTTTACAACATGAAAGTGATTTCTCTTTTTGGTGTTGTTTTTAGCACTTAAAGAACATGTTAGTTGGAACAAAAAGTTCATCTTTTTTTAATAAAGAAAATTGTTCTTGTTTGTTGATTTGCTAATTTGTGTAAGGGGATGCTCTAAAGTATAATTATGATTGTTTTTTAAAGTGTTTTTGTTTAGAAATATATTAAAATAATATATTTTTTTATTTTTTTTTAATATCAACACATCAAAATAATTTAAAACTACTAAAAAATATTAATTTTAAATAAAAAATAAATATTTTTAATCAATATTGATTTTTGAGTTAGTGACTAGGATATTCTGTTTTATAATATAATAGGAGGTTTTTTTTGTTGTTAAAAAAATCTTTTGACTTTTTTAAATTTTGACAAGACAGTGCAAGGGCTCTGAAAAGTATAGATAAAGGCAAAAATGTTAACTTGTAAATAAATATACATTTATCATTCAAAATTAAGTTAAAATAAAAAATAAATAAAACCAAACTAAAATCAAGATTTTACTATCCATTTTACAATAATTCCAAAATTTTAATTATTATCTTCCTCAATGCATATCCTTGTGTTTACTCACTAATATATGAGCCTACAAGTGCTTATATACATGGATTCTTTCTTTAATTAATATTATAGATATGAAGAAAACATAGTCTAGCTTGAACACTTCCTAACAAATAAAAAATTATCTATTATGAAACAAAACTTTGAAAATTTTTATTTCATAAAGATATTTTTATGGATAAAAGTTACAAACAATACTCTAAAATCTGATTTACCATGTCTCTATGTCAAAACATCATAGTTTTTTAAACAAGTTTACAAAATTATGATTTATTTATAGAAAATCTCATAATTTGTCTAAGATATGGTCTAACAATAAACAAGACTTTAAAATTAAAAGAAGGTATGACTTTAAATTGTTTGATTTATTATTCTTTTTAGTTCATATAAAATCTACAATTCTTTAATGATTCTCTTGTTGAGGTTCATAGTGTATTACGATATCTAAAACTCATGAAAGTGTAATAATATTTAAAAAAAAAACATAAAAATATCTAAAATTAAGTGATGAATTATTCAATTTAGTTTGTTTCCACCAAATTTAGTACTAGTTTGATTTTCTTGTAACCGAAGGATAACCAATGCTCGGGAGGGTCGTTGAGGTATAATCCTTTGACACCCTTTTCATTTTAAAGTTTCTATTTCTTTTGGATTCCTTAGTTAGAGTACTCTATGCAATTCAGACTTTTTATGTAAGTTGATTAAAAGATCCATACATGGCCATTTTATGAGGAAACCAAGTTGACATAAATATTCATTTTTTGTCAGCTCAATCTTTTCCTTTAGTCTCTTAAAATATAGACAATTACTCAATTGCTTATATTAGAAACAAATTGGCATTTAACACCCATGAAGGTTTTGTTGGATAAGATTTTTTAAACAACCACAGCCCATTAGTCCAATAATTTTGCTAGCTTAAAAAAAAATACTACATTTATTTAATTAGTGATCTTACACAACAAGATGATAATATCATTGGTAGGTGGGCCTAAAGTGGGGAGTTTTCTTAAACCAATCCCTCGACTAATTGAGATCATCAGGTAAGAATTTTTGCATGACTATGGTTTTCCACAGGCTGAACGCGCGAATCAAAAAAGCTTTCCACTGCTGCCTTGTAGAAAATCTCATTGAACCATGACGGGGATGGTGAAGCAGATGATATGGTGGCGAAGGTATCGCTCTATCGCTTTCAACTTCGGACTGTTGGTTGTCCATCTCATGATCCGACGATCCTGACCCTTCAATTGAAGTCTCGTAGTAGTCAATGTCATGATCCCCCTCTGAACCTTCAAAAGACTCTTGGTTGTAAATGTCCTGATCCAACGCTGGAGTTTGATCGTAGTTGCTCCGTCCAAATGGATGTATCACATGGATCCCACATCGTACCACTCCACTCTTTTCGGACCTCAAAATCACATGTAGTTCCAATGCAGCTTCTCCACAGTATTTTTCCATTGCCATCTCACGTCTACTTATTACTCTTAGCCACCTACTACGGAAATAGGGCATTGCATGTGTAGCTTCGAACAACTGAACACCGTTGCTTTTATTTTTTATAGTAGCCTTTAATTCTTGATGCCAAGTACCACCTGAACAGACAGCCCAAATGACCAAGCCGTCGAAATCTGGAGGTATATCAAATGATAATGAACATCCTTCTCCACCGTAGCTGAACCATTTTGGAATGATAGAACAGTCGTAGGGAACGAAAAAAAGCCTTGAAGGGAATAAAATACTCGAGAAAATGATAATTGAAGATTCTCTGCATAAATATTGAATTCAAGGTGTTACAGTGTTAAATGTGGACTGGATGCACACCTAAGGCATGCTGTCCAATACCAGGCCTAAGGGTGCTGGCAGCCATGCCAACGATGGGATATATTAGCAGCGCAGATTTATGCGGCTGTAAGTTTGTCAAAGGAAACATCGGCAGCACAGAATGCTAGGCTTGACGATGGAATGTCCAAGCCAGAATGGAAGACTCGTCAGTGGCATAGGCTGGCGAGAACTGGGGCTGTCGAGAAATGCGGGGTAGCGCAGGATGTTGACAAACATGGGCTTGGCGATGGAATGTTCAAGCCAGACAAGGAAACTCGTCAGGGGCATAGGCTGGCGAGGACTGGGGCTGTCGAGGAATGCGGCAGCACGGATCGGTGATGTCTATGGGCTTGGTGATGGAATGTCCAAGCGAGACAGGAAAACTCGTCTGGGATATGGGCGGACAAGAATTGGGGCTGTCAAGGAATTCAGCAGCGCAGACACTGGGAGCTTGCGCGCAGATGGGAATTCGGCAGCGCAAGATTTGGCTAGCTTGCACGCAGATGCGAATGCGGCAGTGCAGACATTGGGGCCTGCACGCAGTTGTGAATTCGGCAGCGAAGGAATTGGGGCCTGCACGCAGATGCGAATTCGGCAGCGCAGGAATTGGGGCCTGCACGCAGTTGCGAATTCGGCAGCGAAGGAATTGGGGCCTGCACGCAGATGCGAATTCGGCAGCGCAGGAATTGGGGCCTGCACGCAGTTGTGAATTCGGCAGCGCAGGATTTGGGGCCTGCACGCAGAAGCGAATGGGGCAGTGCAAGATTGGACAGCCTGCACGTAGATGTGCATTCGGCAGCGCAGACATGGGGGTCTGCACGCAGATGCGGATTTGGCATCGCAGTATTTGGCGACCGTACCCAGGGTGCGCACTCAGCAGCGCACGAGAGCTTGCGTAAGTCAGGGGCTTGACTTAGCAAGATCTAAAACTTGGACGATGGACTGTCCAAGGCATGTGGGTGATTTAGCAGCAGATGAAGCTAGAGCTGGCAGATGGAGCTGTCAGGCAAGCATGCAGGAAGTGGGAGCATAACTGGGGTGTTTCCAAGTTGCTGAAATCATGAAGCACATGGGGGAGGAAGTTCTCCACTATATCCTGGAAATGGGGATATGGGTGAGCCACAAATGATCATGGGGATCATGGGGGAGTAAGTACCTATTATGTCCTGAAATATGGGGATCATGGAGGTGCCCTGCAGCTCACATACTTGGCTATAAATGGTGATGGTAATTCTTTGTTGTATAGGGAGAATACATAGAGAATAGAATGCATAGAGAGGAAATAACGTATGTAAACTTGTTGGTGTAGCATGCGAATTCTGTGCATAGCACACGTTGTGTAATCCTTTGTTAATGAGATAAATAAAGGTTGAGAGGTATTCTTGTAATCTCAGTGTGCTTGGTTAAGAGCAATTCTACTTGTGTATTCCGCTTGTCTTTAACATGGGAAAGTGGGGAAACCTCTCGGGTGAGGGAAACACTTAGTTAATAGACAAACACGAGTGGATAAACGAGGGAAGGCTGAGTCTAGCGAGGGACTAGGCTGCCGCACGGGTTTATTCACGTAGCGAAAAATTACCCCGTGACACAAGGAATTATGAGATTTCAGACACCGAATAATATATATATCTGTGCGCGCGCGCGTGCCAATTGTGTGTTTATTTGTGTGCAAGAGAGACAGGACTAGTACCTCAAGAAGCCGATACTTGGTATTTTTTGATAAATTACTGAGACCTTGCTTGCCGTAAATCTCAAAGAAATTGTACCGCGCATATTGAGACAGATATGGTGGTGCAGGTATTACTCTATCTCTTCCAACTTCAGACTCATGATCCCACTCTGACCCTTCAAATGAATCCGTCTTTTCAACTATCACATGGATCCCACATTCAAACACTTCAGCGTCTTCTCCCGTATAAAGTCCCACGCACAGTTCCAATTCGTCATCTTCACAGTATTCTTTCATTGCCATCTCGCTTAGACTTATGTATCTCAACCAATTTCTACCGACACAATCACTTACAGTTGCTTCAAACAATTGAATACCGTTGCTTTTATTTTTTATACACAATTTGGCGGTTCCAATAAGACCTATCAAGCGTTGACAGACAACCCCAACGACCAAGCCTTGGAAAACTGGAGGTATATGAAATGATAATGAACTTCCTTTTCCTCGGTAGCTGAACCAATTTGGAATCATAGTGAACTTATCTCTGTGGCTGAACGTATGCCAACGATTGAAGAACATATGATACGCGTAACCACCGTAGCACAGTGCCTGTATATATTAGACATTAATTAATGTATATATTGTATGTGCCAATTGTGTGCTTATTTGTGTGCACGAGAGACAGAAATAGTACCTCAGCAAGACTTTTCTTATAATTGTTTGATAACTTGCCCTTGGTAATATAGGAAATAAACCAGCCATGATTACTTAGACCTTCCATGCCTTCAATCTCTATTAAATCCGGACAACCAATCAGAAACAGACTTAGATATTTTTTTGCTTGGATTGGTAGTCTTACCCATTGCATTGATTTGCAACCAAATGTTCTAAATTTGAGGGAAGCTCTGGGATTGATACAAGATTTCCGCATTGCTGAATAGTCAAAAGCCGCAGCTTAGAAAGGATGCCGACGCCAGAAGGCAGACTGAAGAACTCGTTTTTTGATAGATCCAACTCTTCAAGAGAGGAAAACCCTCCAAAATCAACAGAATTAGTTGCACGTTCAGAGAAACCACAATTAACAAGTTTTAGCTTTCCTAATACTCTCCAAATAGTGGAAGTTGGAGTTAGCAAAGCCGAAATCCAAGAAGAATTTGGTGAAGGCCGATATGGTAACTTCCAGTCCCCCTTCCAGTGTCCGCGCAATGACAACTTCCTCACACACTTTAAATGTCCAACTGAAGAGAGAAATTGCTCGTTGTTAATTCCATCTGCTAGAAGCTCAGTGAAGGAGTCAATATCACAGATGCATTTCGGCAGCTCCTTAAGTTGTGAACACCCTGAAATGTTCAAACATACAAGAGACTTTGAATGTCCAATAGATTGATGTACCTCAGCTAAACTTGAGCAACCTTCAAGCAGTAATTTCTCTAGACTTGAACTGTGCAAGTTTGGTGTTTTAACAAGGTTCTTGGAATAACTGAGATCAAGAATCTTTAGATTGTTGAGCATCTGTCGGAGCAGAGAGAAAAATCATTAAAAAGTAATCATCAAAAGTTCTCTAGACAAATTTTTGGGCATTTTGGTATGTTTCCACCTTTTTCTTCTTCCATAGTTCTCTGATATTACTGTACTGCATATCAATAACAACTACGTAGTCCAGTGAAAAGTCGGATGGTAAAAATTCCAAAGGACATTCAAGCCAACAAATCCACGTCAACATTTTAGAAAGCCGTTGGAAAGATCCGGTGAGTTCTGCTCCATTGATTTGGAGTAATTTTAACAATTTCATTTTTGTAAATGATCCTGTGCTTAGTGATTTGTCTTCTGATCTTCTCACATCCAGTGTAAGGCCCTTTACAACTTCTGTTCCCTAAAAAAACAAAAAAAAAATCAATAGAACTTTCATATGATTGTTTGTAATAAGTTTGACAATAAAGATACAAATGAATGTGCTTTTCTGTATGCACTGAGTTCTTACCATCTGCATCTTGAGTACCATCCACGCATCCTCTTGACTCCAAATTCTGCTCCTTTCCGCAGGATTTTCAGGTGACTCTTCCTTAACGATCTCCCTTCCCATCCCTCGTAATAGATCATGCATGCCTATCGTTCCAGAATCATCAACTTTAATCAGAGACCGTTCAATGAGAGTTCCGAAATCATCTTCTGGATTGTAATCATAACGTCCTTCTAGCACTTTTGCTACGTATTCTTTCTTTCTGCCAATAAAGAAGCATGCAATATCAAGAAATGTATTCTTTAGTGTAGATTCATCCAGTGTGTCAAAACTTATTCTAAGTTTTTTCTGAATTTCACTGTTTGGAAATTTTCTCAATCTGTCAATTACAGATTCCCATCTAGCTTGGTTTTTCCCATACAAACACGAACCTAAAACCTTAAGAGCTAAAGGAAGTCCTCCACAGTATTCAACTACATCATTCGAAAGCTCAACATAATCTTTTGCTGGTTTGGTGTCCCTAAATGCATGCCTACAGAAAAGCTGAAGGGAGTCACCCCGGTTCAATTCTTGAACCTGGTATCTTTGATCAGCTTCAAGAAGTAAGCTTTCATCTGTAGTTGTAATTATTACCCTACTTCCAGGGCCTAACCAACTTGGCTCTCCCATTAAATCAAGTAGTCGGTCTGGACGATCCACATCGTGAAAAACAACAAGAACTCTTTTGTGCCGAAGTCGTTCCTTAATCAGAACCTTTCCTCTATCAACGTTATTGATCTTCTCAGCATTTTGTCTTAAAATATCATGAAGTAGTTGTTGTTGCAAAAGAACCATATCCTTAGATTCTGATTTTTCTTTAACATTCAAAAGAAAAGAGCTCCCCTCGAATTCATCGCAGAGTTTATTAAATACTTCTTTTGCTATAGTCGTCTTTCCTATTCCTGGCATCCCATGTATGCCCACAATGCAAACCTTCTCTGTTGCATTACTTACGAAGTCTCTGATTTCGTTGACAAGGGGATCAATACCTACTGGGTGAGTGCCAACTTTCATGTCCTTGGGATACAATTTATTCCACACTTCCTTAATAATATATTGGATAAATTTTGCTTCATGCCTGTTCATAGACAAAAGCAAGTTAATAGCGAGAGAATTAAGTATGTTCAAAAAGTATTTTATTGTTTCACATTGTAAAATATATAATGTATAATAACTCCATATATAAATGTGTAATTGAATCTTATAGAGAAAAGGCATACCCATTTGCCATATCTTTGAGATTCCATCCAGATAGATTTCCTGCCTCCTCAAGAGCTTCTTTCCACTCCTTCACCTTCTCTTTATAACGTTCTTCATGCTTAACAAATGCTTCGGCAAAACTGCCAGTCTGTTTTCTCACATCTGAAGGATCAATGTCATAGAATATAGGAAGAGCAATCTGACCAGTTTTCCTATATTTGCACTTCAGAATCTCCACAAGTTCATCAAGACACCATCTAGAAGAAGCATATCCTTTTGAGAAGACCACTATAGATATCTTTGATTCTTGGATTGCCTTGAGGAGATGATCGGAGATTTCTTCTCCTCTAGGAAGTTCATCATCTTCTCGAAAAGTGTGGATTCCAGCTTTGACTAAGGCTGTATATAGATGATCTGTAAATGTCTTGCGAGTATCTTCTCCTCTAAAACTCAAAAAGACATCATAGGCCCCTTGTGGTCTAGATCGAGAAGAATCTGGCTCTGCCATGGCAGCTGCAGAAATTAAGGCACGATTAATTTATTAGCAATGAAGCGATTGCAGCTGCATATGAATGTGCTGAGTAGGTATTTCAACGCAATTACTATTAGAGAGTAAGGTAAGAAAATCATTCATTCATTGAGTTTCACCTAATACTTCAAGTTTAAGAACCAGAGAGCATAAAACAATAGCATTTAAAAAGCTTACCGAGGTCAGCTTTTCTTCTCTTTCGCGAGGATGAATCATTTTCTTCATCTTTGGATTGTTTTCGTTTTTCTTTCGGCATTCTAAAATAGAATGATCGTGTTCTAGAAGACATGCATGGAATTAACTCAATAAACTCATCAATGATGTCTATGTGAACATATATAAAGCTTTCAAATTATTGTTATGAGTAAAGACATTAATTTAAAACAAGAAAGAAGCAAAGAAGAGGTAGCCATACTTGTTAGACCCAAATCTATTGGTAACGCAAGGATGGTGTTGAAAAAACTCTTTATTTATGTTAAGTCTAATGAATATATTAAAAAAATAAGTTATTTAAAAATACATAATATTTTATAATCTTTAAAAATATTGTATTATTTAAAACTAATAAAACCAAATAATAGTTCAAAACGTATTATCGGTAATTAAAATAAAAATAATAATTCATAATACTTAGTATATTGTTAAAATCCAAATTTAATTAAAATAATATAATAGTGAAGTGTCTAAAATATCAAATCAAAACTAAAGAAAAGTCTCGTAAAACAAGTAAGGTATACTAACCAAAACTGAAAAAGTAGGAATACTCAACAAAGCCCACCTACTAATAAAAATTAAAACCTAAAATAATATTAAGAATGAGGGGTGAGTTTAACTAACTTGGTGAGGAAATAACACTTAATATATATTTTTTATATTAATAGTTTGCAAGTTGATTTATCTTGATATACATATACATACTAAGCATATTATCATAAAATGATGAAATACATGCCAGAGACTAGATGGCACCCAAATGTGATCACTTTGGGAGAATCAATCGTCACCTATTGATACCTCTCTCACAAGTTAGGTATACAGAATATTATATGCACATATGTTAACTACTCTCAGTTAGCATGGAATGGCTGACAAATCTTATATCTAGGCATAATAGATATTCACAGAATCATCAAAAAAAAAATATTATATAGAATAGAATTTAGTTCGACAGAATACGAGTGCAAATTTAAGAATAAATGGATACTCGAAACATAAAGCAACATATATAAATATTCAAGAAATTAACTAGTTGTATTCATCATGTAATCAACATGCATCTTTATTTATATTATATGCATATTAAAGATTATCATACTCACCATGAAAAATATAGAATAAAAGAAAAATCATATGAAAGACCCAAAAATCTTATTGAGAATAGTTAGGAGAACCTACAAAAAATATATAAAATATACTAAAAAACAACACAAATAAAAGATCTCAATGCATAAAATAAAACTAGATTTAGTTTCCTAAGTTTAAGGACTAAAATGATAATTTTTCAAAATAGGGACCAGAATGTGATTTTACTAGAATTAGAGGACCAAACTGAAAAATACATAACCATTCTGAAATTCCATGCATAAACCCTCAATTCTGCCCAGAACGAACTAGGGACCAAATTGTAATTATTTGAAAGTACAGGGACAAAAATATAAATTCTTAAAATTGAGGGACCAAACTAAAAATACTCCAAATCAATTATGAAACTGAGATTCGTCATCCTTGACCTCATAATAATACTTCCCAAAATTCCAAAAGACATCAGGGGTTACATTATAATTTCTCAAAGTTCAAGGACTAAACTATAATTTTCACAAATCAAAAAGCAAAATAAAATTTTATCATCTTCAACATTAAGACCATTCTGTCCAGATTTTCCACCAAGGTTGAAATGAACTTCGTAACCCATAAAAATCCATTTAAATGAATTAATTCATAAATTTTTATTTCTAACAACATTCTCAAAATCAATCACTTAATATTAAACCTCTAATAATTATAAATCAATCTTAACAACATAAATTTCAAATCCTTATAAACTCTAATATTTTTTTTAATACTTCCATAAACAAATCATAATTGAAAGTCACATGAAAGAGAATCATTTACTTGTTATTTCTATCTTTTTTAACTTAAAAACTCAAGATCAAAAATTAAAATTTTTAATTTGATGAGGATTACGACAGCCACAAGAATTAAAAATGAGAAACAATTCTCTTACAATTTTTTTTATATATATCTAGATTAAATTATGTTAGATTTAGACTAACTTGTTAGATTTTAGCTAAAAATTTGGGCTCACAATACCTCCATATAACATGCATGCATGCAATCAGTAGCAACCATCGCAAAGGTTACCTCAATATGGTGTTTGAGTTGATCGGATTCCACCAACCTGGCGACTTTAAAGATCAAATTGCAGCGCTCAGAAAGATTAGCTGAAGAGTAAAGTAATGATCAGGACTGAAGGATAGCAGAGGCAATATTGTGTCGGAGAAAGAATGTAAATGCTTTCTCGCAAATTATTAGAGCAATATATGCAATAATTATCAAAGATGAAGCGCGTAACATATATAGGAAATTTCCTGGTTGTTGCTGATTGAGTATAGTTGTTGGAATAATTTTGTGATTTAGAGTTGGTTGGTGGATGATGATGGTACGTACAAAGACTAGCATGCAAGTGTTTTGGCAACATCACAGCCAAAGTCCAAACAAAAACCGAATAATTAAGTAATTTTTTTTTTAATTCTAAACAATCCACAGTCAAAGTCCAAACTAGCCACAACTTGCATGTATATATCTTCCTTGACCATATATTGAAATATAATGATTATCTTACAACATCATTGGTATGCTTAAAAAATCTGTGTTTTTGTGAAAACCAACAACAATGTCAAAGTCAAAATCTATGTATAAAAATGTTATATATTTAATTTGTTTTTTATCTAAAAATATTTTAAAAATCTTAATAAATAAATTTTTAATCAAGAAACACTTTCGACTCACTTTAAAAACTAAAAATTAAATCAAATAAAAAAACTTTTGCAAACCCCAATTTATTTTTTTCAAGTATCATTAATTGAGGAAAAAAAACCTCCATTAAACACTTTTTCAAGAAGAGTTTATTGATTATAGGATCAATTGTTTTTGTAGTCAGCTGAAACTTCTCTCTCTTTTCTCCTTTGTTGCCTGCTATTCTCTCACAACTCCCCCTAACGACTAAAATGCAAGAGAAATGAATTTTATGACAAAAATGTACCGTTTAGGGTATAGGTAATTATTATGATAATGATTTTCCAGGTCTAGACCATGGGAATCACTTTTAAATTTTCGTTTAACCCTTTCCAAGTTTGAGCTAGAGGACGAATAATGAGTGGTAAAAGCCTGTTTTGTGAGTTATTAAAGACTCCTTCCTGTCAATCAACGCGGGTGTGATCACTAAGGGTCTAATGATGTTGTGTTTGTGTTTTATTAAAAACTTAGATATAATCTATTTGATTAAGAATAAAATATATTTTATTGTGTATGGTCTTATATAAATTTGTGTTCGAGTTGCAAGAAAAGAAAAGGCATCAAAATGCTATTTCACGTGTACTATTCATTCTAATTAATTAGTGTGAATATTGCAGCAATGGCGTTAACAGTGTATGAATAATGTGGTATATACTGTTCACACATTGTCGCATACATTGTTCACGCAGTGTAGCTATTGTCGTCCAACTGATTCGAGCAGAATTGATTCCCGTTTAAATATTTTCAACAGGTTTAAACTAGTAAAATAAAAAATAAAAAATATATATTTTATTTTTAATTATATTTTATTTAATGTTGTTATATACTTAAAAAATTATAGTATTTATCGAATATATTTTATATATGATGAAATTATAAATAGTTAAATCTACAATATTTAAATTAAAAATTATCAATATTAATATATATTTTTTAAAATTATTTTATAATCTTAATTTTAATAACAGTTTTAACTAAATATCTATTTTTTAAAATTAATTTTAATTAAAAATATTTTAATTAAAAAATATTGATTATGGGCTGGTTATGGGGTCTCAGGTTTAAATTATATTTGTTAAGGGTGTGATTAATAAAACTTATTATTTTTATTATTTTTTATTATTATTTATAATGTTAATTATAAAGATATCACTATGAATTACTTTTATCGGTATTTTTCAAAAAAAAATTGGAACTATTTATTTTTTAATTACATCATTAATTATTGTTTTTTACAAATGAAATCACCAACAAATTGAAAAGTTATCAATGATATTTGAAAAGTTTCTAAAAAAAATTTATTAAATTTAAAATTTAAATTGAATATTATAGACATAATAATCGATGAATTGAAAAGTCAATGGTGATTTTTGAGGGATTTTTAAAAAAAAATTATTAAATTAAATATTATAGATTGAATCACCAATGAAATATTTAATATATTAATATTTAATTATTCATTAGTAAAACCATTTATAAAGTGATTTAATAAAAAAAACTAGAATTCTTTATTTTACAATTGACACACCTCTTCTTTTTCTTTTTTTCTTTTTTCCTTACACAAAAAACGCCACAATTCTTTTTTTTTTTCTCTTCTCTTCTCTTTTCTTCTTAACTCATTTACTTTTTCTCCACGTTTAGGTATGTCTTCTTCTCTTGTCTTCATTTCTCTTCTTAGTTTTTTTAGTTAATATACTTTATGAATTTGTTTTTTTTTTTATCTTCTCAGCTTTACTTGTAACTATATTAAAGTAAGATTTTTTTTGTGTTTTTTTTGCATTATATTTGTTTTTTTTAATTTTTTTTGTTCATAATAATTATATGAATGTTGTTGTAGGATTTTTTTTCATATGAGATCAATTTTGTTGGGTTTTTTTTTCAATTCTATTATTTAATTTCAATTAAATTATTTTATTTGTTGTTAAATTATAGGTTTTGAAATAGATTGCTTAGGTTAGGTGGAAATTATTTTTAATTGTTTTATTTATTTGTTGTTGTTGTTGTATATTTGTTTTTGTTATTTATTTGTTGTAAATTTATTTGAGTTGATTTTCCTTTTTCTCTTTTCAAATAAACTCATGAAAACATGGGCTTTGGAGTGAAAAATCAACATTCAATTCTTGAATTCTAGATAAACATTAACTCCAAATTGGATTTAGATTTATGGTATTGAAAAAGCCTATTTAAAAGATAATTAAATGAGAAAATCAACCTTGAAGAAGTCTTGTTGGCAAATACACGTTTTAAAAAAAAACAAAAAGGAAAAAATTAAAATTTCTTATTATAAAAAAAAAAGAAGGAAATTTCCTTACTAGAAATTTTATAAATGTATCTCGATAAATAAAAGAATATCTTTCCCTAGAGAAATCCAAATTATTTTAGCTTGGTGAAAGGAGAAATCTAAAAAGGAGTTTTATAATTTTGATGTTTATGACTTTCTTAAAATAGAAAATAAGGCTAGAAGTTAAAGGTTAGAAATTGCTAATTTTAGGGGGGGAAATCAAAAAAAAGAAGAAGATTTTAGATGAAAAAAAACAAAGAAAGACAGAGACAGAGAGGAGAGAAGAAGACCAAAGAAGAGAATGACCAGAGCTGATAGCAAAGGGTTTTTTCATAATTGACAACGTTGGGTGCAAAAGAGGGAAGAAGGAGATTGAATCAAACTTCTATCAACAGTTTAGAAATTCAACCTAAACATAGTTTCTTCCTTATTATTTTCTTCCTTCTATCTTTCACCAGGAATGTGATAAAGACTCTGGTTTGTAATAATAATTTGATTATGAGCTAAATATTATTTCTAAGGTTCTGATGTAGCCTCTCCATCAGACTCTCAAATCTTGTTGAGTGTAAATGTATTATTGTATCTAACAGCAGACCCAAAGTTATATTGCAGGTCTGTGACAACAGAGGAAAAGCTATAAGATCACAGACTACAATTACACAAAACAGATGTACGCAAATAAAGAAGAAAACCACAGATGGGTTTGGATATTTGAAGCAAGTAGTAATAGCAACAGTTGTTGTGCGAAGTAGTGAAGGCCAAGGTCAGTCCTCTTCCATGGTCGAAGGTCCTGAAATTTTTCTACTTCTGTTCATACAAAAGCCAGGCTTTTTTCACCTTCTTTATAAAACTAGCACCGAAATTAGAAAATCTGATGTGCAAAGTAATGAATGGATTGTTTGGCTGTGATGATTTATACGAATTTTGACTCACAATACATCACTCTGAAAAATAAAGGAAATAAATTTGGCACAAGGCATAGCAAAGAACACATAGGCGGATGCTACTATTTAATGTTGTTGCTGTTGTCGAGATCTTAGGTGGGTTATTTGGTGCTTTGATTTATGGATCAGTAGTTGTTCGCTAATGGCCTCTTGGATTCTGAGGAGGACATGCATAACAACAAGAGTGGCGGGTTGAATAATGCTGCTGTGTAGGAGGGGGCGACGTGTAGCGTGCCATGGCCATAACTACTTGTATGAATTTGTATTTAAGAAATCGAAAGTCAATATGATGTTAGGTGGCTAATTTACATATACGCAACGATACTGATACTGTGATCAATCTTTTCTTTCCAAGTATTTTTTTATTAGTATATTAAAATAATTTAAAAATATTAATTTAAATAAAAAAAAAAAAATTTAAATTTTAAATTTTTTTAAAAATAATTTAATACACTAATTTTAAAAATAAAAAATACTTTAAAAAGAGCATGCAGTCAGCAGAGCAGGGCAACACATATCACACCAGCAGCACTATATCCAGAGAGCCAAGAATCGAATCTCATGGTTTCCACAATTCATTCGCTAAAGGGGGAAAATAAAAATGAAAGGGTTAGTTAATCTTCTGAAAATTTCACACATCTCACCAAAAGGTACCGTTTCCACTGAAAAGCTTGATTTAATTATTTTCTCCAGGCTATTTCTTTCTATCGTACGTTTTAATTGCTGATGCCTGTGAACTGGCCTGTACAGCAACTTTTAAACGTCTTAGATATTTACAGTAGACAAATCAACAATCAATTAAAAAAGAATCAGATTCTTACGTTATAATATCCTAGGAATTTAAATTCAATAACTAGGTTTGACTTGCCCAAGTCGGACAAAGATTAAATGCCAAAATACGATGTGCTGTCTGGTAGCTCAAGGACAGGGTTGATGCACAATTATAATAACAATATCAGAATATTATCGTTGTTCTGAGTCTTCACGTCCACGTCCACGAACAAAAGCAGGCAATAAAGGATTTTTTAATTCGTTACTTGGGACACTTCGTCTAATTCTAGCTTGAAACGCAGGCTAATTAATGAAAACTGATAATAGAAATTTAATCTTACCTGGGAAAGATCTTCGATGTTGACTATAAGAGCATCTGTATTGGGTTTTACAGCCACCCATTTTGAATCTTTCATGAGTTGTAGCCCTCCCACTTCATGTTGAGAGAGGATTGTTAGATAATCGATATCAGTGTGAGGCAATAAGCCAGAAATCTCTGATGATATTGGACAGGTTGGGTAACGATTCAACCTAAGAAAACAATTGCTTTCTTGACAAGTGCTCTCAAACACTCCTCTTGGGTGGCCTAAGTTTTCCGCTAGGACTCCAGCCAGTAACCTTGCTAGCTTTGACATTGCTGCTTGTGGAATGATCTCGCAGTACAATTACAATCAATCATACAAGAGCATGTATGAAATTTGCACGCTTCACTAATATAGACCTACATTATAGGCAAAACAATTAGGGAAATTTACTATGAAAAGGTAAGTAATTGTAAAGTTTCACACAAAATTGTTCTCTCATGCAAATTCTCTAAGTAATTTAGAACTCACATTTTTTTTCTTCTCATTAGCCACTAAAGTGAGAAACAAGACACTAACAAATATGTTTTCTAACCCTAAAATATAATAACTTTAAGCTTTTATATGTGGATTAAGTACATGAAAATTGTTTTTTCACTTGACTCACAATTTAAGACAAGCCCACCAAATTCCTATCTTAGCATAAAATGATTTAACTTACAAAACTACTCTTTATTCGTCTTTATCAAACATCTCTCAAATACTACATAAATAAATCAAGTCTAATGAATGTTTAAACTTGAGCACTAGTGTGATGAAATAAGATGAGTAGGTAAAGGGAAATAAAGCCCTTGAAGGCTAAAAAAGAGTATAAATGAATAAGGAATATTATAGTAAAAAGAGTATAAATGAATAAGGAATATTACAGTATTTGAACAAAAAGTTGATAATTATAAAAAGAAAAAGAAATAGAAGAAGAGAGCTGTGTTTTAAGAGTGAAAAAAAAAATTGACAGGAGAAGGGAAGAAAAGGGGAGGAAGAAGAAGAGAAAAGGGAGAAAGATAAGGGAAGGAGAAGACAGTTGGAGAAAATAAGTTTAAAGATAATATTATGTATAAATATGTGTTAATTGAGCTTCTAATTTCTGTTTTGATAAATGTTAGGGTTTTGAAAATTATATTTTGGATTTGATTAATGAATTAATTTGAATGTTATTGGTTGATTGTGGTGGATAATGAGTTAATTAGTTGATTTTGAGAGATTGTAGGTAAAGATGATATTGTTGAGTTATAATTTTGTTTGAATGGTGAAATTATGTTAGAAATCAGGAGATAACAGTAGGTAACTATGAAAATTCTAGGTTTGAGGTTGAAGATTACAAAAACTCAATTTGGTCCCTCAAATTGTGAAAATTACATTTTAGTCCCTAAACTTTAGGAAAATTATAATTTGACCCCTAATTGTATTTTGAGATTCTGGAGAGTGTTATTATAAGGTTAAGGATGATGAATCCCAGTTTGATAATTGATTTGGAATATTTTCAGTTTGGTCTCTAAATTTTAGGAATTTACATTTTAGTCCTTAAACTTTATAACAATTATAGTTCGGTCCCTAGTTTGTTCTAGACAGAATGAAGGATGGTTTATGGGTGAAATTTCAGTATGGTTATTGATTTATAGTTTGGTCTAGTTTTGGTAAAATTATATTTTGGTCCCTATTTTGGATAATTGTCGTTTTAGTCCCTAAACCTAGGAGACTAAACCTGGTTTTATTTTATGCATTGGGATCTTTTCTTTGAGTTGTTTTTTTAGTATATTTCATATATTATTGTAGGTTCTCCTAACGATCCTCAATAGGATTTTCGGGTATTTCGTTTGACGTTCCTTTTAGTTCTATATTTTTCGAGTGGGTGGGATAATCTTTAATATGCATATAATATAAATAAATATGTATGATGATTATATGATGAGTACGATGAGTTAATCTCTTGAATATTTATATATTTTGCTTTATTTTTCACGTACTCATTTATTCTTGAATTTGCACTCACATTCTGTCGAACTAAATTCTATTTGATATGATATACGTTTCTTTGATGATTCTGTAAATATCTATTATACTTTGATATAAGACTTGTTAGTAACTCCATGCTATCAGAGAGTAGTTAGCCTATATGCACATAGTATTCTGTATACTTAGCTGGTGAGAAGTAGTCACCTTCGGGTGTCATCTAATCTCTAATATGTATTCTACTATATTATGATGATATGTTTAGTATGTATATGTATATGTATATTAAGATAATTTATCTTGCAAACTATTAATATGAAAAATATCTAAAATATATATTAAATATTATTCTCTCACTGAGTTGGTTGAAATCACCTCTCTCTCATTCTTAATATTATTTCAGGTTCTTAGTTTCTGATAGCAGTTGGACTTTGTTGAGTGTTTCTGCTTCTTCAGTTTTGGGTCGGTATGCCTTGTTTATTGTTCAAGGCTATTTTAATTTGACGTCTTAGACGCTCCACTATTACTCTGTTTTAATTAAGTTTGGATTTTGACAATGTAATGAGTATTATGAATGATTGTTTTTGTTTTAATTACTGATGAAGAGTTTTGAACTATCATTTAGTTTCATCAGTTTTGAGTAACATAATATTTTTGAAGATTATAAAATGTTGCGTATTTTTTGAATAACCTGTTCTTTTGATATGTTCGTTCTAAGGCTTAATGTAAGTGGGGTGTCCTTTTGACACTATTTCTGTGTTGCCGATCATGGATCCGGGATTCGAGTTATGACAACTAGCGTGTTTGAAATTATAGTAGCGATTCTTTTTCAAAGTACTTTTTATTTCAAAACACATTAAAATAATATTTTTTTATTTTTAAAAAATTATTTTTGATATCAGCATATCAAAATGGTCTGAAAATAACAAAAACATATTAATTTAAAATAAAAAAATTAATTTTTTTCAGAGTGCTTCCTAAATACAATACCAAACACACTTTAGGATAAGCTTTGTCAATATATCAGTGAGATTCATGTTCTTTCATGGTACATCTAATTCTTAGATTAATAAATAGCATTTTAATAATCATAATATATAATACTCAATTCAGATGACAAACTAATATCATCAACTAATCATTTTGGCCATAAAGTTTTTTTCATTATCCTTGTTACTGTCATATACCCATTTTCACTAATTGTTCAGGAAATTATTTAAAAATATGTCATTTTATTGCATAAAATAGGCACATTAGAGGCAAAATATTAACAAACTTTAGCAATAAGGACCCAACTGAGAAATGTTTGAAACATTTTGAAACTAATTGATAGAATGTATAGTCTAGGGACTCAATTGAAGCTAGGCATACAGGTTATGAGGTACTGAACAAGTCACCTTTCCATATTCGTTAAAGAGAACCATAGCACACCTAAGAACTAAAAGAGGAGAAACACCGACAAAAAGGAAAGCAAATATACACATGAATTGCTTAATATTTTCTTAGATTTAATTTTCATTGACTCTATTGATAAATTTTGTAGAAAAATTATAAAAAAGAAATAATAATCCACTAGAAATTCGCCATTAAATTGCCGTGATGGCAACTGTTGAATATTATGCTCCAATGTGACTAAGAATTGATCAAGGAGATATTTCTGTAGAATTTGACTAGCAAGTGGTTCTGGTCCGCACACATCACCTTCCAAACGTAACATGCAGTACTCTCCCCTGCAATACGCCCGGTGGGGCTGTGCTCATTTACTTTAAGACAATAGAGAAACAAGAACAAAAAATTAAGTGGGATTTCATATCTTATAACAACATAGAATAATCAAGGATGTCTGATCAGGAGGTGAGCAACAAGCAAGTGGCATTGAAAAACTATGTCACAGGGTTTCCAAAGGAGTCTGACATGCAAATTATTACAACTAATACTATAAAACTTAGAGTACCAGAAGGGACTAAAGATGCAGTCCTTGTCAAGAATCTTTACCTGTCTTGTGATCCATATATGCGTGAATGCATGTCTGCTGGTGATGGTGGTTTTTCCTCCTTCGAACTTGGAAAGGTGAGCCCTGTCTCATTTCATTTCTTGATCTTCGAACAATGAAATAGAGTTTTTTAAAAATTAATTTTGAGATTTCTTGTTGAAATTGTCATTGCCCATTTGAGGTTTGTACCAAAGAAGGAGAACGTAGATGTTTAACAGTCTAAAATTGGGTTTGAGATGGGAATTGAAGGACAATTTTGATTTTTTTGAGAACTTTCTTTTTTCTTTTTGTCACAAACATGATGATAATACAGTATTCTTCTAGTGATCATGAAGGAGCTTTGTTTTGGATATGTAAAAATGTGTTTCTGTGTATTTCAATTCTATGATTGATATGGTGATGTGATGTTCAAATTATATATACAGCCTCTAACTGGATATGGAGTGGCTAAAATCTTGGATTCTACTCATCCAAACTACAAGAAAGGAGACTTAGCTTGGGGTTTTACTGGTTGGGAAGAGTACAGTCTCATTGTATCACCACGAATTTTGATCAAAATCGAGCACACTGACGTGCCCCTATCATACTATACAGGAATTCTAGGTCTGTTTGTTTTGAAATTTTCAAACTCAGTTTCACCTTTGTTTTTCAAAAAGCTAAAGATGCTAAAGAGATGAAATCGTGACTTGTGTTTGTGTTAAACAAAAACTTGGTCTAAAAGCTTGAGGTCAGCTGCAGCGCAAGAATCAGTTCTGAACAGAATGTGCAGTGTTGATAGATTACAGAACAATAACAGCATGTTTATTGAAACTAGGCATAGAGAGATAGTATGTTTTGATTCATATAGTTAAAGCTCACATGAAATTGTTGTTGATTTGTTCTTATTAGGTATGCCTGGTATGACTGCTTATGCTGGTTTTTATGAAATTTGCACTCCAAAGAAAGGAGAGTATGTTTACATATCTGCAGCATCAGGAGCTGTTGGCCAGATTGTTGGCCAATTTGCAAAATTGTTGGGTTGCTATGTTGTGGGTAGTGCTGGATCTAAAGAGAAGGTGAGCCTAACTGGAAACCTCCGCCCTACTATAAATGAAAACAAAACAAAATGAATTGAATTTTTAATTTATGAAAACAATGGATTCGAAGGTGACGTATTTCTGTCGTGTCTGCATCTCCTAGCACAGCAGAGATTCCTAAGAGCTATTCAGTCTTATTAAATGTTAGGTGGCTTGTGCTTATGGCCAGAGTCACTACTGATGTGCTTGCTGATGTTTTTCTTCTTTTACATGGTCTATGTTTTTCTTCTTTTACATGGTCTTTTTTTTTACACAAGGTTGATCTGCTTAAGAACAAGTTTGGATTTGATGAGGCTTTCAACTACAAGGAAGAGCCAGACTTGACCGCAGCTCTTAAAAGGTCAGTAGTAATAAATATCAAGCACCATAATGAAGCTTGGGAATCGTACTTTATGCAAGATTGCTACAAAGTATGCAGTTAAGGTATCTAATTCTACCTACAGTGCTGGCTCGAGGATATCCCTTAGCTGTTGAGTCCATACTACTTTGGTATGATAGGGTAGAGGAGTACTTATTTTGCATTGATTTGGCAGGTATTTCCCTGAAGGCATTGATATTTACTTTGAGAATGTTGGGGGTAAAATGCTCGATGCGGTATTAGCAAACATGAGGAATCTTGGTCGCATTGCTGCGTGTGGAATGATTTCTCAGTACAATCTCGAAAAGCATGAAGGTGTCCATAACTTGACGCTTATCGTGTGGAAACAAATTCGTATGCAGGGATTCCTAGCTGGTAGCTATTATCACCTCTATCCCAAGTTTCTGGAAATGGTTTTACCTTACATCAAGCAAGGGAAGATAGTATATGTGGAAGATAAAGCAGAAGGCCTTGAGAGTGGTCCAACATCTCTACTAAGCTTATTCACCGGCCAAAATGTAGGAAAGAAGTTGCTAGTTGTTGCTCGTGAGTGATGTCATTAGGCACTGTTTATAAGCTTTCCTAAGTCCTTAATCCATGTATCCTTTGAGCTTTCCTGGCTTCCATGGACAAGAACTTCAATAATGATGAAGGCTTTTTCTGGATTTCTATGGACAAGCTTTAGCGATTACAGAATGTTCGGTAATATGATACATTTGTGTTTTTTTTTTTAATATAATAGAATAACGTTTTTTCATAAATTTTTTTATATTTTGATTTTAAAACATCAAAAACATTAAAAAAACATCTAAGAACATTAATTTGTTTTTTTTTTCAGACATGCTTTGGAAATTAATTCACCCAAAAGATGCACATTTTTGGCACATATATAAGATATCGAAATCAGATTTCAGTTGGAGATTTTGACTTGAGAAAAATTGCTCCATGTTCAACATATCAAACCAATTTTCTCTTTCCTCTAAAGACATCAAAATCTCGAATTCGAGTCTCTTAGTAGGAAAAAAAAACAAAAAAGCATATCAAATGGGCTAGCATTGCATCAACATTAACAGACTTGCAGCTCATTCCCTGCTATGACTGGGATGAGAACAGGAACCAGGATAAGTTTCATTGCCATGCCAAACCTTGGCAACTTTGTTCATTGTACCATGTAATAAAGAACTAGCATTCTAATGGAACTCAAAAAACTAACAAGATTGACAGCTGCATACTGGTACTTTATGGCTAGTCTTCCTAGAAAAACCTATTATTCAATTTGCCTTTACTTTCACTATAAATATCTCCAAAATTTACATGCCAGCACTGCACGAATATGAAACTAACTGGAATATCTTTATCACTGCAAGAAGCATCCCCCAAGTTGTCAATTTACACAGGAAAAGAATATCCACGGAGGTATTTAGAATCAACGCCTGATTCACGTGTCAATGCTATTCGCCCAGTTCTTGCTACCTACAGAAGAGCAAGAAACATCATGGAAAGTATTTTGAAGTCATTTCATCGTTTTGGTGGTCACGATGGCAGCTTGTTTTGGGATATACTATAATGTTGAACTCAGATTAAATAAATCACATCATGCAACCAAAATCGAAATCCATTGTAAGACTTAAAGTTTGTCAACAAACCTCACAAATGCCATAGGGTTCCAACAACCTTTGCAGTGCAACCATTTTGTCCAAATCACCTGTGAGCTGGAACAAGTATTAAAAGTAAATCCATCAGCATCAATAGTTCAAGAATTGAGCCAAACTTAAAAGTAAATCCATCAGCATCAATAGTTTGCCAAAGTGGAAAAAGCAGTATGATAAGTACTTAAACAACAGCCAGGCCAATAGAATCATGGCAGTTAAAGGTGAGACTCAGACATATGGTCTATCATTATCATTCAACTACAGGACGGTTACTCACCTCAAGAGTTACTGTATGGTCAGATACATCAACCGCATTGGCCCTAAAAATGCTGGCAATGTCAAGAACATCTCGTCGAGCAGCAGCATTCACAGCAATCTTTATTAACATCAATTCCCTTTCAGCAAATGGCACATGGGTAAGATCCCTTACCTGAAAGAGTCACCAACTATCAATTTTCTATGGAACTAAACATGTAAGTTACCAAACCCAGAAACTTTAATCTGAACTCCTGAAGTATGTTACCAAACCCAGAAACTTTAATCTGAATTCCTGGAGTGTTCCTAAAATACAGAGGAAATGGCTTGCAAATGATTTGATTGACCATAATGCAATTCAGGAACAAAATATATGAGCACAAAGTTCAAAGAAGTGCTTCTTTGAGGTTTTTCTGAAGTTTAGGCTATTAATTCATGAGTCATATGTAATTGCATTCTTTCAAACATGAGAATGTTAAGAAAAAGAAATGGAACTCTGTAACCATCATGTACTTGTCTAACAAGATTCATCACTCTTAATCATGGAGTTCTCACCTCATGAATCTCTACTAGCTTATAAAGCTGCTGCACCAACTTGGTAATTGATTCATCTGTACCAGGCACAACAGTTGTAATACGAGAGAGACCCTCAGTTTCTGCATGCCCGACAGCCAAACTCTAACAAGAACAAATTAAAATAATTAGAGCAGATGATGAGAATTTTTGAAACAATTAAGACAAGATACAGCAATAACAGTACCATATATACCTGAATGTTATAGCCCCTTCGAGCAAAGACCCCTGTAACAATGTTAAGAACTCCAGGATGATCATTTACAAGCAAGGACAAAGTGTGAGATTGAAGTCCAGCTGTCTGAAAATTATCAACCACGTATTAAATGTGTATCCTTTGTTAAATGGATGGGACTGATAAGAGCCAATTCAAGAAAGACAATCAGCCAGATGTTAGAGAGTTGCATTTCACAGAAGGGGAAAATTGTGAATTTCAACCCTTTGGCACTGGCACCAATAACAACAAATAGATTAGCCTACTCCAGTTAAATTTGGCATTGAACCCATGGTTATCTGCTATCCACTGACCCTTTCATTTATCAAAAAAAACAAAAAAACAAAATGCCACCTAAAATGGAGAAAGTAGAAATAAGTTGCAAGCAGGAACAAGATTTCTTACATCTTCATCAGTAAGAACACCCCAATGAGCATCAAGAATTTGATTTAGAGTAAAATCATCAGAAGCCTCCACTGGATAAACGTCTCCCTTAATTAGCAAAAGAAAAAAAGAGAGAAAAAAAATTATATTAAATGCACAATCCATGGTAAAAATTATGAACAGTATTTAAACTATGATTGGGAGTGAGGAATCCACAAAATTATAAAATGGGATCAGAGATTGCTTCGGAAAGTTGATATTGCTATTCAATTGATAGTTCTTAAACAGACGAGTTTGGGAACATAAAAGGTGGATGAATTAATAACATCTTTGGGATGAGCAATAGCAATGGAATAAAATATCTAGTGTAAAAAGGCACATCAGAGACAAGCCAAGTATTGGAAAATTAAATTCATAACAACAGTATCCATTGTGCATAAGTGAACAAATGCCCATCAGAATTCTAAATCATATAGAATATTCATCTTAAATAGCTCACACGAGGGAGAAAACAAGTGTCTGTAATGGTTGAGAGGGGGTAAAAAGCAACAGAGGAGGAAAAGAGGGTCCCTTGCTCAACATCTTGTTTATGAAGTCAATTTACAAAGCCTTTATTACAGTATTTTCATTCCTGACTCATACTTCGCATTCACCATTGCTCGTATAGAACAGCTGAGCACCAACTTAACACAAATTTATTGACATTCAAGAAATTAACACAGAAAGGAGAAAATTATGATGAAAAGCTTGAAGTGTGTACCCCAGCAGATATATCATCTTCTCTGGCAACTGCTCCTTTCTTAGCCCTCAAACCAGTATCAGCAAGCCTTTTCTCTCCAAGATCAGGATAAGAAGCAGCTGAAAATCTCCAAAATGGAGCAGATGCGCCCATTTTTTCTCTTCTCAATGCAATCTTTTAGGAGCAACAGGTTTAGTTATTAGCACTCAGCACACATGCAGACAGAGACCGATATAAAGCACAAATAATCACAAGAAAAACCAAGACAACCTTTCCTGTTCTTGCAATTTCCCTGATTCCAAACTTGCTTAGGTTTCTTTGGACAGCAGCAATCTTCCCCGGATCTCCAGTTACCTAAATCCATGAAATAAATGAGTGGTTTCACTATGAATTTTAAAAGTTACATGTAATTGAATGCAAATATGCAATTTACTAAGTCCAAAATGATGATGATGATATATGGTTTAAATGTAATATACATATCATGAATAGCCATTTGATTATGATCTACATGTTATGATGCCATAAACGGTGTCAATACCAAGTTTATTTAAACCAAGGACAACACTATTCTGGTATTGAGAATCTTCATATTAACTATGCTTTTTAAATAACTTGAAAGAACATTTTTTAATCAAGCAGAACAAATCCAGATAATCAACATGTGGATCACTTCATCCTGGAAACTTAAAAATAATCTAACAGACTCAAAATTCTGAATTGTTAATGAAAGCAAATTGAGTCATCCATAGCTTGCAAGTAAGAAAATCCCAGTAAGTTCAAAGTACCATCACCCTAAATCACCAGCAATTATGCTAATCTACTTGGTTTGCATAATAAATACATGTCTTCATTCATGTATAATATGCACATTGTTTACCAATCCTTATAAAATATGCATGCAGCTTCTTCCCTAAAAAATATGTATTTTCAATCAAGTTACTTGTGTCAATAACATAAAGAATAAGTTCCCTGATAATTTAAGCTCCTCTGCTTAATGTCCTAATATGAGCAGGATTAGAGTTTGTGAATCATTACCTCAATTGTCACAGTATGTTCTGAGATATCCACGATTTTTGCTCTGAAGATGCCCACCAACCACATGATCTGAAGATCAAATCAAAAGATTAAATGTGAATAAGCAGATGCAATAACAAAAATTCATGTACTTATTTTTCCAAAATCAATAGTATCCTTGATATTCAGCATATATAGAATCATTAAGCATCACCTCAGCCCGGTCCTTTGGATCTGTATTCACTTTTACAAGCATTAGTTCACGCTCAACCTGCGGCTCATTAGAGAGATCTTCAACCTGAGATAAAATTAAATTCTTGAATGTAAGAATTCCAGGAATTAGTCTCTTATTAAGAGACAGAAAATGAGTTAAGGTAAATGAAAAGCGCAATTAAGAAATCCAAGTACAAAATATCAAATATCCTGAAACAGGATATGATTCTCGAAAAAAGCAGACACTTGGAATTGGAAAAAAGAGCTCTAATTCCATTATCAATCCACCAGCAAACCAGACATGACCTAGAGAGCCAAAAAACAATAAAAAACTGCGTATGCATAACTATGAACCACATTATACTATTTGGTGATTGCATGAGAATCTTTAGTAGCAGAAACATGGTAAATTAGTTAAGAAAAAAAATCATCAATCAATGTAAAATAGATGAGAGTCTAGGATTGTATCATGACCTTCAAAACATTGACAAGCTTTTGAAGCTGCTCAACAACTTGTTGCAACACCCTTTCAGTACCGGATACAACAATAGTAAAAATAGCCTTGTCCTTGTTTAAACCAACAGCAAGTGACTCTATGTTATACCCTCTCCTTGCAAATACCCCAGCAATCCTATTAATCATCCCACTTTCATCTCCAACAAACACTGAAATTGTATGCCTCCTCGCCCTGAATCATCAATTCAAAACACACAAAAAAAAAACCAATAATTATCAAAAACCAGCCTTGACCCAGCTAAAGAATCATCCTTTTAATGTAATTAATGAACAAAAAATCAAAAATTGGCATTGGCCCAGATGAAGAATTATAATAAAGGTTTGATCTTTATACATACTTTGATCTGGCTGTTGAAGGAGCAGAACCATTAGTGGATAAAGCAGTGTCAGCAATGTCATTATCATTTGTTGCAGAGACTCTGAGTTTGTTTTGATAGGATTTTGAGATTGTCAGAGGTGTAGTAGCTAAGGCTTTTGAGAAACCTAGACTAACAGTAGTAGAATTTGAAGGGAAAGAAGAAGAAGAAGAAGAAGACGAGGGTTTTAGGGAGTGGAATGGTGTGAAGGTTATCGATGAGATGGCCGCCATTACAGAAAGCTTAGGTTTCAGAATCTGACAAAAACACAGAACTGCGTACTTGCTTCTGTTGAAGAGTCCACTTGTGTTTCCAATCATAATCATGTCAAGTAACTGTAATCGTGTTGTGTAATTTTTTGAAATTATTTTTTATTTTGAAATTGTTTTGAAATACTGATTTTAAAAATAAATTTTTTAAAAATAAATTTTTATATTTTTTAATTAAAAATATATTAAAATAAACATTTTATATATTTTTTATTTTTAATATTAACAC